>NW_027507764.1:393470429-393622929 GCF_037356315.1 Lithobates pipiens
ATCTGTAAGCCCCTTTTACAAGGGGTCCCCCAGATCCCGCCCCCCATGTGAATCGGTAGAGGGTAATGTACCCCCACTAATTCACAAAAAAGTGTTAAAAATAGTAAAAAAGACAAGAGACACTTTGGGACAAGTCCTTATTAAAAAATAAAAATAAAAAAAATGTCCAGCGATGTCCATTCATCTTCTATCACGCCGCCCAATGAACTGAAAAAAATGCAACAGCTTCGCCTCCATGGGAGGCCCCCGTGAGTGACACTTCTTCTCGGTGACAGTTGTTATAAAGCTGAGGGTGGGGCCACTCGGTTACATAACAAGGCGAGGGGCAGGGTCACTAGGTCAATAGGTATAAAATAAATAACAAAAATATTTTATTGCATGGAAAAACGTTTTCACTGCAGGAACACCCAGAAAACAATTGTTTCCTATGTGTCCCATTCACACTGCAATGCAGCCTAGCACTGCGCTGCTGTGTGCTGCGATAAAATGCTTAAATTTTTTTTGCAAAATGCACAAAAATTTTTTGCTGCATCATAATCAATGATTTCTCTTTTATATCCAATGTTTTCTTTTTTGGTGCATCATAATCAATGTTTTTCTCTTTTATATTCAGTATTTTCTTCTTTGCACCATCATATTCAATGTTTTCTCCCCCCCCCCCCCCCCCATGAAATAGTCCAGTGTGCTTTTATTTATGGTGAACCACACAATGTAAACAAAACACTTTATTGTCTGAGCTGAGTGCAAGCAATGCTAGGTCTCTGTATTTGAATTGTGTTATTTTGTTAGCGCTCTGCCTCTCACATTGCCAAGTCCAGAAATCCCTAATGTAGTGAAATCAAAAGTTGTTGTCAAATACCACCAACAGTATACAATGGGGTAGATTTACTAAAACTGGTGCACAAAAAATCTGGTGCAACTGTGAATAGTAACCAATCAGCTTCTAACTTCATCTTGTTCAATAAAGCTTTGACAACAGAACCTAGAAGCATATTGGATCAGTATTTTGTAGGTAGCCTCCCATATACAATGATATAACTTATACTTATGCAAATATATTTCTAGTAATGTTTAAATAAATGGATAATGCTCATTTCATTTATTCATTTAGCTTTGTGAGTCAAGCAAAACTGTGTTAAATTCTATAATCTAATAGGATGCAGAGCAAAGGCTGTTTTCTTGTTATTTCCCCTACACATAATTGAATATTAGGTTATCATGGCTTTACCTTTTTCATAAATCTAAGGAAACATTCTCGATAAAGTAAGTAAAGTGAATCAGAAAGAAACATAGGTGGAATATGCACAGTAGAACATTTGCATGAAATTAAAGTGCACATTTAAGACATGAATAAAGTAACATTTTGAAATTGGAAGTTAAACATATTGTGGGCATGCTTACTAGTAAATTTATGTTTTATGCTTTTGTTGTATCACAATTGTAAATTTTTCCTATGCCAGCTGGCATTGCCTATTCCATGTACTTCTTCACTGTTAGTGGGAGGTAATGAAGTTGGCTCTACTGTCTCAGGGAAGTGATTTAATCATTCCCACAAGATGTTCTTTGTAGGAAGTTTTTTATTCTTTGCCAGGAAAAGGGTGTGTAATAAGCAGTGTTAGCCCCACCGAATCTTCCTCTATCCTTCCCTTTTATCAGCTCATGTTACATGATTCAGTAAATATAAATGTGAAGTGCTGGACTTTATCCTTATGTAAAAGTTGGAGCATAATTACATACTAAGAAGGATGTGTAGAAAGCATAAAGCCAGCAGAGATCAAGCCAAGAGGTATTAAGAAAGCCCTGTGCTATGCCTGCACAAGAAAATTATACTATAATTATAAATTATACACAGTACTGTGTTTCTGCTCAAAGGATCATTCAACAATTTTTAATGTACAATGTCAGATTATTTTCATCTTTTTAACCACTTCACGACCGGTGCGCGACGATGTACATTGGCAGAATGGCTCAGGCAAACAAATTGGCGCACAGGTACAGCCATTTGAAATTGTCACCCTGCCATTGCACGCGTGTGCTGGTCGGGACCCCCGTGAGTCCAGTCGCGGGTCCTACTGACTCGATCGCCATGGGGATACCCGCGATCGTCTCACGGGGAGTCTGAACAGGGAAATGCCGATGTAAACAGCATCTCCCCATTCTTTTTTTTTTTTTTTTTTTTTTTTTTCAAAAAGTTTTTTATTGAGAAAAATGAAAAAAGAACTTACAGAAGTCTTGAAAAGTAGGAATGAACACACACAAAAAGCGGATACAAAGCCCAAAGCATTTTCATCTTATTACAAAGCTTATGGTACTAAGACATACAGTAACAAATGAGAATGGGAGACAGGAGTCGTGACCTTCCCTGCTGTTCAGAGTAGGATGCCTGGTATATAGGCAGAGAGTGCGAAGGGGGTATGAGACATTAGAGCGGGAGGGGCATAATGATAGGAAGGTGTGTTGTGACTGGGTCTTGGGGGCTTAATCCAGGGGGCTTAAAAGAATTTCGACTATATGGGACCCCGCGAGTGGGAAGAAGGTCTGATGTTTTTCCAATCATGTAATGGACATTTGCTCCTCATTCTTGGGCCTTGTAAATAGGAAGAGTTGAACTAGGTATGTGTCCTGCATATGAAGGGTGCCGATTAAGGAAAGTGCCTAGATAGGGGTGACGGGGGAGTGTATTGGGGACCAGGTACTAAATGGGCGGGGGGGTATAAAGGGACGAAGACGGGGTCAAGGGAGGATGTTGGGGGGGACGTCTCTGGCTTCCCCCAATCCTCTAGGGTCCAATAGTGGACCAGAGTGCCAGGGGTAGGGATGATCTTCTGTATGGCAGGTCCTGCAAGTTATAAGGGGGGAGGGCAGGGAGGGAGGTTATAATGGAGTTCCGGGTGGAATATCTAATAGTGGGCTTTTGTTAATTTCTCTGCTACGAGGGTGAAGCCATTATATCCCTGTATTCTAGTGTCGACTGAAAGTGAGACCAGCAGGCCCATTTAGTGCTGTATTTTGTGGGGGTATCCCGTGCAATGTGGATGAGTCTTTCCATTTCAGCCACTTTATTAAGTCTGAGAAACCAGTCCTTGAGTGAAGGTGCGCAATTGGAATTCCAATATAAGGGGACGCATTGTTTTGCTGCATTAATCATATGCATTGCCAACGACTTATGATATGAATGATGTGATAGGGATGTGTAGTGTAGAAGAAATTGGGCTGGGGTAAAATCAAGAGTGTATGAGGTGACCTGGGACGTGATCCGGCAAACTTCTTTCCAAAACGTCTGGAGGGTAGCGCAAGACCACCAGATGTGGAGTAGGGAGCCTTTCTCTTGGTGACACCTCCAGCAGGCGTCTGATATGGCTGGATTCATTTTGTGTAAAAGGGAAGGTGTGCAGTACCATCTGGTTAGGATTTTATATCCATTTTCTTGGGTATTAACATTAACAGAACCTTTGTGGATATTTAGGTAGATTGTTTCCCATTGCTCCTCTGAGAGCGATATGGCAAGGTCATTCTCCCATGCTTTGCACGATAGGCTATCATTGGCTGGTATATTAGCGAAGAGGAGCTCATGTGTAACAGCTATTAGGTGGGCTTGTGGTGAATGTTGGGTGCATAACCGTTCGAAAGGTGTGAGCTGTCTAGAGCAGTGCATGTCCTTGTTAAGGGCTTTTAGAAAGTGCGTCAGCAGTAGGTATGTCCAGGGGGGGATGGGTGGTTTATCTCCTTGGGTAGATAGCTGGGAGGCTGTGAGTAGTTTATGTTGATGAAAGAATTGATGGGCCCTCATCTGATCATGCGGCCAGTATTCTGTGAGGAATCTACTATGCAAGCCCGGCGGAAAATCAGGGTTTAGTTTGAGCATCTCCCCATTCTGCCTAGCAACAAGTGACACTGATCTCTGCTCCCTGTGATTGGAGCAGAAATCAGTGTTCACTAACACACAGCCACGACCCCCACAGTTATTAACATGCCACACTGATTGCTGTATAAATGATGATGGTCCCAAAAATCTGTCAAAAATGTCCGATGTGTCCGCCATAATGTCGCAGACACAATAAAAATCGATGATCGATGCCATTACTAGTAAAAAAAAAATATTAATAAAAATGCCATAAAACTATTCCCTATTTTGTAAACGCTATAAATTTTGCGCAAACCAATCAATAATCTCTTATTGCGATTTTTTTACCAAAAATATGTAGAAGAATACGTATTGGCCTAAACTGAGGAAAAAAATGTTTTTTTAAATATATTTGGGGGATATTTATTATAGCAAAAAGTAAAAAATAATGCGTTTTTTCAAAATTGTCGCTCTAGGGGTGATCAAATACCACCAAAAGAAAGCTCTATTTGTGAGAAAAAAACTTAAATTTTGTTTGGGAACCACGTTGCACAACCGCACAATTGTCAGTTAAAGCAAAGCAGTGCCGAATCGCAAAAAGTGGTCTGGTCTTAAGCCAGCAAAATGGTCCGGTCTGAAAGTGGTTAAAGTCCATATAACATTTTAATTGACTTGTTAATCTTATGCCCAGACACTAACTAGAGTAATATTCAATTACTATTCATTCATATTTGATAACGAATTGGTAAACTTTCTTTCTGTAAGCTGTGTAAATGCTATGTTAAATGTCCAAATTTACAGTGGGTAAAATATGTACTGAACATGTCCCCATTTTTCTAGGTAAATATGTCTAAAGGTTCTATTGTCATGAAATGTTAACCACATGTCAGTAAAAACCCATGCAGTCCATACATACAAAGAAACCAAAACAAATAAGTTCAGAAATTAAGTTATGTGTAACAAAAAGGAATGACACAGGGAAAAAGTATTGAACACATGAAGAAAGGGAGGTGCAAAAGGCCATGGAAAGCCAAGACACCAGATGAAATCTATCAGTGATTAGAAAGCAATCCTGCCCCTTGTACATGCAAATTAGCATGTTGAAGCTTGTTTAAAGTTTTCTCCACAACTTTTAGAAATACTGGGTGAATACAGTCTAGTCAGATGAGACCAAAATTAGACTCATTAAATGCCCATAATACACACCATGTTTGGAGGTAAAATGGCACTGCACAGTACCTCAAAAACACCATAACAACAGTGAAGTTTGGAGGTGAGAACATCATGGTGTGGGGCAGTTTTTAAGCATATGGCACTGGCAAACTTCATATCATTAAAGGAAGGCTGAATGGAAAAAAGTACTGCTGCCATCTACCAGGATGATAAGGATGAAACGAGGGTGGACATTTCAGCAAGACAATGATCTAAAACACAAAGCCTCTCAATTGGTTTCAAAGAAAGGAAATAGAAAAAGAAAATAAAGCTGCTAGAATGGCCCAGCCAATTACTTGACTTAAAGCTCTATAAAGTTTCCCTAATAGATAAACTAAAAAGAACATATAACAAAAGTCCATACATATGATAGTCCAATAGTGAAATTATCTAGTGATCCAAATAAATCTTCACCACCATCCAACACCTTGAAAAGTGATCCTGTGAGTTAACACCACCACCAGGAGCTGAAGGGCTTGCTTACCAGATTAAATGGGCCTCTCCTTACAAAATGTCATAAACTCCTGTGGCTCCATACCCAACCAGGGCCTTTAACTCCAATCAGTCTTCTAAATTGGGGCATCAATCCTCCCCATAGGATGGTCACAGGATGAACCAAAATAGAAAAGTATAAAATCTTCAAAACTTTAATATACTCAAATAAAAATTGCACTTACAAGATTGTGGTATAAAAAACACCTTAATTCGTATGCGTAGGCCGGCACACATACACCAAACCCCTTTTTCCCGGATATGCGTACAACAGTGACGTCAGCGTGTCGCTTCTCCCTATGCGTTTCATCATACGTTTGACATTGTCCAGGGGCATGGGCGGTGCACTGAGTCACTGCTTATTATACCTTACAGCTTAGCCACACCTCAATATGCCCTAAGAGTCCCTATTGTGTACCAAATCATAATGGTTTGACACAGAATGCTTCTTAAAACCCTTTTGAATGTTATTAATGTGTTCATTTAACCTCATCTGTCCTGCCCATATATTGGAGTCCACAGGGGCACTGCAATAGATACACCATCCCTGTGGTGAAGCACGTGATGAATCTCGTGAGAAGAGAAAACAGAGCACACCTAAAGATTACTTCAGTTTTTTTGCCTAAGCAATGCCAAAGTTTCTGTATCAATCATTTCATATTCTGATGTTGTACTGTTGTACTATTTTTATAATTTTTTTCCCCACAAATAGAGCGTTCTTTTGGTGGTATTTGATCACCTCTACGGTTTTTATTAAAAAATGTAAAAAGACCGAATTTAAAAAAATATATATATATTTTTTATATTTTGTTATAAAAACAGGTAATTTTTTTCCTTCATTGATGTATGCTGATGAGGCTGCACTGATGGGCACCAATGGGCAGCACTGATGGGCACCAATCGGGTGGCACTGGTGGGCACTGATAGGCGGCACTGGGGTGCACTGATAGGCAGCACTTAGAGGCGGCACTGAAGGGCATTGATAGGTGGCATTGGTGGGCACTGAGAAGTGGCATTGATAGGTGGCACTGATAGTTGGCAGTGATGGGCACTGATGGGTGGCAGTGATGGGCACTGGGTAGCAGTGATGGACACTGATGGGTGGCAGTGATGGGCACTGACAGGTTAAACTGAAAGGCAGCACTGCTAGGTGGAATTGATGAGGCACTTATTTGCACCACTGGTGGGCATTGATAGGTGGCACTTGTGGGCATTGATAGATGGCAGTGGTGGGCACTGTGGGAAATGGCAGATGCCACTTGCAGGCACAGAGGAGGAAGCAGATGTGTCAGCACGAGGAGAAAAAAAAGCTGATTACCGAACTTTTGTTTACACACGTGATCAGCTGTCATTGGCTGACAGCTGATCATGTGGTAAGGAGCTGGGACCGGCCCCTTACCCGGATCGGTTATCATCCTAGCCTCAGTGACACGGTGATCACAGCGAGCCACGCATGCCTTGCAAGGTGCACGCGGGGAGCGTGCAAAGGGGAGGACATCCTATGATGGCCTCCTGGAAATTCAGGTCCGTGCTGTGACCATCCTTTCGGCTATAGCACGGACCTCAAGTGGTTAAAATATGTGAACGTGATAAACTTCTAATTTTTAGCCATACTATTTAGGTCCAAAAAATGTATCTCTTGGGTACTATCCTCAAAATTCAAAACTATCCCTCTAGTGTTATCATTCAGAAAACCCATAAAATCCTGTAGTTCAAGATAGTTGCCAGCCCATAGGAGGAGGATGTCATCTATGTACCTAGCCCATAGGACTATCTGGGGTCTATCCTGAGCACAGATGACATCCTTTGCCCATTTGGCCATAAACAGGTTGGCCAGGCTCAGGGCATATTTAGCCCCCCCCCCCCCCCCCCATGGCCACTCCTCTATCCTGACGATAGAATTGATCTACAAACCAAAAATGATGGTGTGTTGCTGCAAACTCAAGAAATTCCATAATAAAGTACTATTGTTTCTTAGGGAGGCCAGATTCTCAATTCAAATAGAACTTTACAGCTTCAAGACCCAAATGATGTGGTATGATTGTATACAATCAAGATACGTTGTTACACTGTAAAGAGTCACAATCCTTCCTAAAGCCTCGTACACTTGATCAGATTTTCTGATGGGAACTGTGTGATGACAGACTGTTGGGAGAAAATCCAACCATTTGTATGCTCCATCGGACAATTGTTGTCTGATTTTTCATGGACAAATGTTGGATACCAGATTTTAAAATTGTCCACGGACAAATGTCTGTTGTTGGATTTTCCGTACACAAGTCTGTCAGACAAAAGTCCAAATTACACGCATGCTTGGAAGCAAGGACAAGCTGGAAGTGGTCCGTCATGTAATTTAGCATTCGTAATGGAGAATTAACATTCGTGACATGGCAAATTATGAAATCTCGAAATGCAGCCCCTAATTCTTCTTTAATAGGATAATAATGAAGCTGCTTTGCTGGTGATACTGATGGAGTTATTGCAAACAAATTTCCAAAGTTTTTTTTTCTAGTGATATCAAGAATAATATTATGCTTTTTTTCTTTTTTTTCTTTTTTTTTTGGGCAAGTTACCACAACAACATTATTCCTTAGTTTTTAAGATCAAAGATACAACTATGCTGGTGTCCCTTGTCAATTTTACATTATATTTTTGAAATGAAAAGCATAAATCAACACTCAATAAACTTCTAACATAAATTAGCAGTAGGACCCCAAAGGGTGGTGCTAAAGAGCTGAAAAACCACATTGTACATCACTACATTCATGTTTGTTGGCGGACAATACCTTGCTGATTGTATGCAAGACAAAATCCTGGCACACGCCTTCGGACAAGAATCAGAGGTTTTGTCTGTGGAAAATCCGACCATGTGTACAAGGCTTTAAGATTTGAGAGTAAATTTATAGTATGTCTCGTATCTTTAATATACGATGGAATTTTTTGCACCAAGGGTTGAAGGTAATGGCCTATATAGCTGTCGATCCGGGACGTAATGGAGTCAATACCACTGACTATCGAATATCCCGGTGAGAGAGTCAGACTGTCAGGACCTGGGCTTAAACCTGGGACCTATTCTGTGTCTGGTGTTGACTCTTCCCACTGAGCTATCCGGGATGCTGGGAAGGCAAGCTAAGTGTGATATATTGGACAATCCTACCTGATCCATTGGACAACCTTGCCTTGTGTCTATAAATTAACTTAGACTCATGTGACATGGCATGTTATCGCCATCATCCCTTCGTTTATACATTAATTCAATACCTCAAAAAAGGTGGGATTTTAAAGGCAATATCAACAAAGAAAAAATATAGTGTATATATATAAAAAAGGAATATTTATTGATACAAAAAATATATATAAAATCAATAACCAAATATAGTTGAGTAGTTGTACAAGCAGTTTATACAGTGAGATGTACAAGATATACAGCAACAGCCGCAAAAGCCACTCTTTGTTGCTGTATATCCTGTCATCTCACTGTATAAACTGCTTGTACAACTACTCAACTATATTTGGTTATTGATTTTATATATATTTTTGTATCAATAAATATTCCTTTATATATATATATATATATATATATATATATATATACACACTATATTTTTTTCTTTGTTGATATTGCCTTTAAAATCCCACCTTTTTTGAGGTATTGAATTAATGTATGTGCGTTGCCTTGTGTCTTCATTGCTGTTGAACCTTGAACTCTTTGAAATTCCAATGTAAGCCTTGTCTCAGCACTTCCTCTTTGCCAGGTCATTATGCCTTCTCAGCCAGTGCCTTGCTCTTGTCTTCCCTGCTGCCATCTGTATTTTTCTACCACTCGTGATCGACCCTTGGCTTGTTCCTTGACTAATCTACTGCCTGATTTCAACCTGCAACTACTGGTTACTGACCTTTTGGCTTGTTTACTGACCATGCTGCTGTTTGATCCTTATCTGCTCATCCACTACTGGACCCCAGCTTGCTCACATACTTGTGGGGCAAACCTGAGGAATGCAACCTGGTATTAACACGCAGCTAAATCCATATCCACCATCAGGAGCTGTGGTGAACACTGGTTAGTACTTAAACTCCGCACCTCTGGTGAGCCTGTGTCATTTGCCAGGGTGACCGCCTGTGTACCTATCCTGCTGGTCGGTGGTAGTTGTGCAACTGCTATAGCAACTGGTCTTCAAGCCTGATTCCTGATTATGACAGATTAACCTAGCCTAAAACATGCCGTTATCGCAAATGCTGTTGCTCTTTTCAGGCAGCAAATTGTGAAGCTGCAGAAGTTTGGTGTCACCTACCAAGAAAAATTTGCCAGACTGAAAAGTGTGGTGAAGGGGCAACATGAAAAGATCCATGCTCTGAAAAAACAATATCTGGACCTTCGTTCCCGAGGTGATGCTAACACACATATGCCTACCCACCCAAGTTTAATGGAGATTGCCGCCATTATAGAGGTTTTCTTAACCAGTGTCAAATATATTTCCAAATGCGACCCGCTGCTTTCACTTCTGAAAAACAGAAGGTAATGTTTGTTATCCCAACTGCTGCGCTACTGCTGAAGCAAAGTTGCATGGTTTACAGCGGGGTAAACATTCTGTTTCTGAGTACACAGCTGAATTCAGATGTTGGATCACAGATACCACTTGGAACCCAGTAGCGCAAAAAAGTCAGTACCACCAAGGGCTTTCTGAACAGGTAAATGATGAGCTTGCCAGAGTGGAGACTCCTAATGATCTTCATTCAACTATGTATCTGAATTGGTCAAACACTTACAGAAAGGAGGAAGTGTAGTATGTTATGTGTCTATATATATATATATATATATATATATATATATATATATATATATATATATATATATATATATATATGTATATATATATATATATATATATATATATATATATATATATATATATATGTATATATATATATACACATGCATGTGTGTGTATGTATTTTATATATTGTGTTATGTGTATACATGTATCACATACAAACATTCTAGGACAAATCAATCTAATTATGCATTTCAAAGGGGACTTTTTGACCAAACAATATTTACTGCACATATCAAAGGGGACAGATAGTGACTCTGTACTATGTTAATGTTAACATGCAAGTATGCAAATTAGGGCAGTTTATAACTGCAGCTGTTTACGGCTAGGGGTCATTATCTGTCACACTGAAAGACAGAAGCAGGTCAAGGCCTAATAGAAACGATCAATCAATTTGCTCAGCCCCTTGGTGTATAAGGTGTATAAAAAGGCAACCCATTCTGGCTAAAGGGGTGACAGAAGGAACTGGTTTCTCTGAAGGTGTATGAATGCTGCACAAATAGCACGTGACCTATTTTATATTTACTTTGTTGGATTTTGTCATCTGTTGCAAGTATCTTATAGACTTTGTTCTGTCTGTAGTTTCAATAAATGCATCGCTCTGTAGAATTGGGTTGCTGCTGGAAATTATTTGCATCATACTAATAACAACTAATTAATTATCTACCCACTACTATATCATTACAGGAAGGAGAGACTGTGAATGTTTGAAAGTAATGGTGGCATGTGTTTCTCTGCTAGTTAGTTTGTTCAGAAGGATCCAAGAGTTTCTCCAGATTCTGACACAAATGAACCTATGCAGGTTGATGCAATTAAGAGATCAATTTCTACTCAGGAGAAAGAGAGAAGACGTTTAGAAAACCTGTATTTTGTATTCTGGGGACTTTGGGCATGACACAGTTAACTGTCCTAACAAGGTTAGAAGAACAATTGCGGCGACTGATGTGATCATACCAGAACAAATAAACTCTATTACCCAGTCAAACTCCCCATTGATTCATGAGGACAATAAAGTCAATTCTGTACTATCTCATTTTATCATTCCTATTAAACTAATTTCTGTTGGTATTGAAATTCCTTGCTCTGCTATGCTGGACTCTGGGGCTGGGGGGAACTTTATGGACATAGAATTTGCCCACAGCAATAATATTTAAACAGGAAACAAGTCTGCCCCTATTGATATGGAGACAGTCGATGGTTCACCCTTAACTTCAGGACCCGTTACCCATGAAACAGTCCCTTTGGTACTGCAATTTGGGGGTAACCATCATGAGACCATCAGTTTTCAGCTGATTACATCACCCAAATTCCGTGTCATCCTGAGCATTCCTTGGTTTTCCCACCCATAATTCCTCCATCAACTGGAAAGCACGGATTATAAACTTTACATCCCCCCATTGCGAGGAATTCTGTAGGGAACCTTGTCAAACAAGTTCTTTACAAGTCATGGAATCACAGGTGGATGTTGTTATTAAGCAGTCATATGTCAACCTGCCTCCACAATATCATGCGTTCCAGGATGTCTGTGATAAGAAAAATGTCGATCAGTTACCTCCTCATCGCCATATGATTGTCCCATTAAACTATTCCCATGGGCTGAAATACCGTTTGGTCACCTTTTCTGTTTTCAAATATTTTATTAAGGAATCAGGCAGGGTACAGTAAAATAGACTGAACAATTTACGATAAAAACAGCAACGAAGGATGATCAGATACGCTGTTACTTAAGCATTGTAAAAGTAGATAACTCGGTAGAGACATAAGATTGGCCCCTGCTTCCCACATGCATAGGGTAACGAAGAGTCAAAACAATGGGAGGGGGGACCAGATGAAAATAGGTCAACTAGTGTCGGTAGGAAAAAAAAAAAACCCGTAGACATTTATGTTCAGATCGCCATTCCCTACTCAGGGTAGTAGTAAAGAAGAACAGCTTTGCTTAAGGTATTTTACCCAACATAGAAAAAAGAGTAAAAAAAAAGAAATTACAGGAATAGAAAAGGAGAGGAAAGAGAAGGAGGAAATAGGGTCATAGAGAGAGAGGGAGGAGTTGTGATGGAGTAAGGGAAAGGAGGGAGAGAGGGAAAAGCATGGTCGGCGGACCCAGGGGAACCACAGGCCCCAAATCACTGATTATGTTAAATTAAGGAGCCATAAGGCGTGTGTCAAAGTCCTTAGGTAGGAAATTGTCTACCCATGGTTGCCAAATTTTAGTAAACAGTGGGATTTTGTCTAACGTTACCGCTTCTATTTTCGCATGTATCATCGCTTGTGTGATTCTGTGCTTGGTTTCCGCTACATGTAAGGTAGGTGTCTTCCAGGCTCTCGCTATCGTTTGCTTAGCTGCAGTCAATATTTGGAGGGAAAGTCGAATTTGGGGTTTGGTGAAATTGAGTGGTAGCCAATTCAACAATGCTATTTTAGGATCAGGATTCACGGGGTGATGAAATAGTGTAGCTAATATTTGAAAGATTAAGGACCAAAAATTTGTTACGATGGGACAGGTCCACCAGATGTGGAGATGAGTACCCCGGTTTTTGCAACCTCTAAAGCAATCGGGCGAATAATTTGGCACATACTTGGCGATTCTAGAGGGGACCAGATACCATCGCATCAGGACCTTATAGTTCGCTTCAGAAGCTACCACATTTTGTGAGGAGTTCTTAGTGTTAGTCCATATAGTGGACCATGACTCTGCGTCAAGATTAAGTGTTAAATCAGTGGCCCATGCTTTAGCATAATTCGGAAGGTCTTCAGACGAAGTGGAGAGGCAAGAGTAGAGGTATGAGATGGTGCCCGGGGCATGTGGATCAGAGGAACATATAGACTCAAATTGGGACATAGATCTAAGATTGGGGCCTGTTTTGATATGGGTTTGGAAGAAGTGAGCTATCTGCAAGTAACGGAAGCATTCTTTGTGGGGCAGCTGTGTTTGTGCCTGTAAGTCAGGGAAGGGAATGATAGCGGTTCCTCGGAAAAGATCACATACCCGAGTAAGGCGTGCATGTGACCAGGCTGAAAAGGCGCCTGGCTCCATGCAGGCTGGCGTAAAGCTTGGGTGACCTAAAAACGATAATAGGGGGAGATGCGGGGACAAAAATTTAAAAGGAATACATATCTTATGCCAAATTTTCAGAGAGTGACTTGTGATGGGATTAATAAGGGTTTTACATTCCTGGGGGGGGAGCCAAAGTAAGTTGGAGACGGAAATGGGATGAGCCTCCACTGCTTCCAGACTGACCCATAGTGGAATTTCAGATTCAGCGTGGTAGAGGGTCATTTGTGACAATTGAGCGGCATAGTAATAGTGTTTGAAATATGGTATTCCTAGTCCTCCTTGAAGCTTATGTCGAAAAAGGACCATCCTAGAAATTCTAGGTCTAGTATTACCCCAAATGTATTTGAGAGTCTTGCTTTGAATAGCGTTATGGAAATATGTAGGGACTGTGACCGGGAGTACTCTATACAAATATAGTAATTTGGGTAATAAAGACATTTTTACTGCCGTTATACGCCCCAGCCAGGAAACACATAAAGGTTGCCAAGAGGAAAGAAGCAACGATAGACTACGTAACATGGGAAGATAATTAGTATGATAAAGGTGAGCAGGGTTACTAGTTAATCTAATACCTAAGTAGGGAATATATGACGATGACCATTGGAATGAGTAGTTAGTCCGTAGGTTTTGTAAAGTTTCTGTGGACAGGGATACTGCAAGGGCTCTAGATTTAGATTGGTTTACTTCAAGACCTGATATTGGTGCAAATGTATCAAGAAGCTTAAAGAGGTTGGGCAATGTGGTATGAGGGGAAGTTACAAACAGAAGGGCATCATCTGCAAAAAGGCATAACTTGTGGGTTGTGGAAGCCACCTCCAGGCCCCGGATATCAGGGTTAGTTCTGATCAGGGCTGCTAGCGGTTCTATAGCAAGGGCAAAAAGCAGGGGTGACAAAGGGCACCCCTGCCTAGTACCTCGTTGAATCGGGAATCTATTGGAACTGAAGCCGGAATAGCGAACAAACGCTTGGGGATGGGCATATAAGGTGTCTATCCAACGGAGAAAATGAGGGCCAAAACCCCATTTAAGCAATATATACCTAAGGTAGGGCCAAGAAACTGTATCAAAAGCTTTACGTATGTCAAGTGACAATAAATGCATAGGGATATTTCTAGATCTAGCCAAGTGTTGTAATAGAGTAACCCGACGTATATTATCGCTCGCCTGGCGCTTAGGTATGAACCCTACCTGATCCTTGTGAATCAACCCTCCAATATGTGGGGACAGCCTTAGGGATAATACTTTGGCTAAGAGCTTAATATCTAGATTCAAAAGTGATATAGGCCTATAGTTTGACCATACGGAATGATCAGCATCAGGTTTGGGTATCATTGAAACTGAGGCCGTAAGTGTGTCACTACCAAAGGTGCCCCCCTTCAAAAGAGTGTTAAAAGTATTTGCTAAAAGGGGCGCCAGGGTATCTGCAAATTTTTTGTAATATAGCCCTGTAAAGCCATCTGGGCCAGGTTGTTTATTAGCTTTAATTAGTTTGATAGCCTGGAGCACTTCAGAGGATGAGACCTCCGTGTCAATGGCATTTCGGGCCTGGATGGGAAGAGAAGGGATCTGCAGATCGCGGAACAATGTTTCAGCTTTGGTTAAAGGGAAAGAGGAGGGGGATTCGTAGAGTTTCGCAAGGCGTTTGGAAAACTCATCAACTATTTTAAGTGGGTTGCTAGTGTATGACTCTTTCCCCACCTTAAGTCGAATCGGTTTGTGTACTCGTTCGGGTTGTCTAAGGCGGAGAGCTAAAAAGGTGTCAGGTTTATTAGATTTAGTATAAATGGTATGAAAAGTCCTACGTAAAGTTTTATCTGCTGCGTCTGAGAAAAGCAAGTCCAACTCAAGCCGAATTTTAGTCAGTTCAGACTTATTCGTCTCAGAAGGGGAGGCCTGGAATAGGAGAAATAGACGTTGATATTCGGTTTCTAGGTATTGCAGACGTTGGAGCCTGTCTTTCTTAAGGAAGGAGGCTGTAGATATGCATTTACCCCTAATTACAGGCTTATGCGCTTCCCATAAGAGAATAGGGGAGATACCCGGAGTGGCGTTGGTTTGGTCACCTTTTCAATCTTTCAGAACCTGAATTAAAGGTTCTCAGGGAATGGATTGATGAGAATTTAGAGAAGAGCTTTATTAGACCCTCAACGTCTCCTGCAGGGGCAGCCTTGTTTTTTGTTGCAAAGAATGATTCCACCTTGCGTCCATGCATTGACTACCAGGACTTGGATAAAATCACTATTAAAGACCGCTATCCGCTTCCCTGAAATGTTGGAAAGACACCTCTCTGCCAAAGTCTATAACCTTATCCGCATGCATCAAGAAGACAAAAGGAAAACCGCCTTTAGAACCAGATATGGCCATTTTGAGTCCCTGGTTATGCCTTTGGCCTCTGCAACACCCCTGCCACTTTCCAACACTTTATCAATGATGCTTTTCGAGACCTATTGGACCAGTTTGTGATTGCTTATCTGGATGATATTCTCATCTTTTCTAATAACCTGGAGGAACATCACAAACATATTTGCACTGTCTTTGAAAGGCTAAGGAAGAATCAACTTTATATTAAATTGGAGAAATGTGAGTTTGAACAAACCCAGATGCAGTTTTTGGGAGTCAGATATATTATTTCTCCTAAAGGAGTAAGCATGGATCCTGAGAAGATCGAAGCAGTAGTGGATTGGCCTGAAAATGTTAAAGAGATACAATGATTTGTTGGTTTTGCCAACTTCTACAGCCAATTCATAAGAAACTTCTCTAAAGTGATAGCACCATTTACACAGCTGACAAAGAAAGGGATGACCATTGTGCGGTCAGCTGGGGCACAGACTGCTTTTATTAAGCTAAAGTCTCTTTTCACTTCTGCACCAATATTGGTACATCCCGATCCTGAAGTTCCTTTTATAGTGGAAGTGGATGCCTCAGACTCTGCTGTGGGAGCTTAGCTTGTTATCTTTCTTTCGCTTAATGTCATCAGTAAAAAGAAATAATGACATTGGGAATAAGGAGTACTGGCAATTAAGGAAGCCTTTTCTGAATGGAGGCATATGCTGGAAGGAGATAAGCATCCAGTAACTGTTCTCACTGATCATAAAAATCTAAAATTCATTTGTTCTGCCAAGAGTATGTCTTCTAGACAAACACATTGGTCACTGTTCTTTTCCAGATTTAATTTTATCATCTCATATCAACCTGGGTCAAGGAATACTAAGACCGATGCATTATCAAGGATGTTGATTGAACCAGGAAGGCAACCCTGAATGTACTATCCTACCTCAAAAGAACTTCATAGAGGCCAGGGGTTTTAAGACAGTCTCTGATATTGTGACTCAGGGGTGGGCATCAAATGGGCCACATTTGCACCAGAATACTTCAAACACACATCCTAAGAGGAGGGTCTCCTACAGATCCCCCGTGAAAGGTCCACCTAATTCCTATCAGAATTGCAAACCACAGAGGAAGAGTGGACATCTCTCCTATAAATCCCCCCTATAGAGGACAGGTTACAAGCATTTTTTGAAACAATCCCTATCTCAACAATCAGGAATATGAACCCCCAGTTTAGGGACGGTGGTATGATCAATATAATACATCCAACTACCAAGGGGTAAATAGGGGTGATTCAGAGTACTGGTATGATATTCCTACCCAAAACAGATTCTATCCATTATAAGATAGGGAGGTACCTCCAAATGGCTCTAGATTTAATGATCAGTACCATTAGTTATACCATTAGTATAATAAATGAATATTAGATTACGTCTCACGTTTTATCCATATATGTGTAATTTAACCACTTCCAAGCAGGCAGCCGTAGTTTTACTGGGGTAGGTTGGTTTGGCTGGGCAAATCAACGTTACCTGACGTTACTTTGCCTTTTGGCCCACAGCATGTGCCCAGAGCCGATGCAAGTGCCTGGCGGGGGCGATTACCAATGGGCACCCACAATTGCATGCGACAGAGTGAGAACTGGGATCTGTGTGTGTAAACACACAAATCCCAGTTCTTTCAGGGGAGTAGAGACAAATTGTGTGTTCATACTAAGTATAAACACAGATCTCTCTCTCCTCCTAGACAGTCCCACCCTCCTTTCAGTTAGAACACACACTAGGGAACACAGTTAACCCCTTGATTGCCCCCTAGTGTTAACCCCTTCCCTGGCAGTGATATTTATACAGTAATCAGTGCATTTTTATAGCACAGATCTCTATACTGGTCCTGATAAAATTGCAGATTGCCGCCATTACTAGTAAAAAAAATAAAAAAAATGCTATAAATATTTCCCCTATTTTGTAGATGCTAAAACTTTTGCGCAAAGCAATCAATATATGTGTCACGATCTGGAGTCAGGCTCAGAGACCAGTAGCTATAGCAGCAGAGCAGATATTCACACAGGTCACCCTGGCTGATGGCACGGGTTCACCTGAGGTGCGGGGTCTAAGCACTAACCGGTATTCACCAGAGCTCCCAAAGGTGGAGATGGGCTTGGCTGCGTGTTAGTGCCAGGTCGCGGTCCTCAGGATAGCCCCACCAGGAGGTGAGCAAGCCAGGGGTCTGGTAGCAGATATAGCAGGTAGAGATCAAGCAGAAGCGTAGTTGAGAAACAAGCCAAAAGTCGGTAACCAATAGTTGCAGGTTGGGATTCAGCAGAAGCGTAGTCCAGGAGCAAGCCAAATGTCGGTAACGAAAGGTAGCGAGGATACGATCGGCAGCAGGAGAGATAGAAGCAAGATATTGGCTGGTAAAGGCACAATATTCTGGCAAGGAGGAAGTGCAGAGACATGGCTTATATCAGGAAGTTCATGGGAGGAGCAAAGGGTTCAAGGTTCAAGGCAAACAAGATTCAAGACAAGATCACTAATGGAATTGTCCAAGGAGCTGTCCAAGGAGCTGTCCAAGGAGCTGTCCAAGGAGCTGTCCAAGGAGCTGTCCAGCATTCCAGGTGGCTCAGCAAGCAGAGCCACTGCCAGACACACCAGAGGTCCCAGGTTCAAGCCCAGGTCATAACAGTACTCCCCTCCCCCCAGGACATCCCCTGGACGTCTTAGGGCCAGGTTTCTGAGGAAACCTCTGGTGGAATTCCCTTGCTAATCTAGGGGCATGAACATTCTCCTCAGGCTCCCAAGAATTTTCTTCTGGCTCATATCCTTCCCATTGAACCAAATATTGCAATTTGTTCCTAGAGATCCTGGAGTCAAGAATTTTTCCCACCACAAATTCTTCTTCACCCTGTACCTCGACAGGTGGGGGAGGAGGATGAATTCTTCCAGAAAAAGTATTTTCATGAAATGGTTTGAGTAGTGATATATGAAACACAGGGTGAATCTTCATATTGTCAGGAAGTTTTAGGCGAAAAGTGACCGAGTTGATTTGAGCAGAAATCTCAAAAGGTCCCATAAACTTTTGACCCAACTTAGCACATGGAACTTGAACTTTTAAATTTTTGGTAGATAACCAAACTTTCTCACCTACTTGAAAAGTGGGAATAGACCTACGATGTCTGTCAGCAGCCTTCTTGTAATATTCCTGCGCCTCCTTCAATGTATCAGTCAATTTCTCCTGGATCTCATGTAATGAAGTTAGGCCGCGTACACACGGGCGGACTGTTCGCCCAACTTTGTCCGCTGAACAGTGTTTGGGCGGACAGTCCGCTCGTGTGTGGGCTTTCAGCGGACAGTTTCAGCGGACAGTTGGACGGACAAGGTTTTTCGGAAATTCCGAAAAACTGTCCGCTGAAACAAGGTTTCGTGTGTAGGCTTGTTCGTCAAACAAAGTTGCGCGCATGCTCAGAAAGGATTTTTACGCCGAAAGCTATAATGCAGTGTATAGGACGTCGCAAAGCTATAATGCAGTGTATAGGACGTCGCATTTTTCGTCCCGTCGTACGTGCTGTTCACGTCATCGCGCACGGTTTCAGCAAACTGTTCGTTCGTCGTGTGTGGGCATGTCCGTCCATGCTAATTTTGAGCGGACTGTTTGCTGAAACTGTTGGACGGACAAAGTTGGGCGAACAGTCCGTGTGTACGCGGCCTTAGTCTGTTGGTAACAGTTGAGATGGGGAGATCAGGAATAAAAACTGGATGATACCCGGTGTTTAAGAAAAATGGGCTTTGGGATGTGGAACTATGTTTAGAGTTATTATAAGCAAACTCTGCCGTAGGAAGGTAGTCCACCCACCAGTCATCCTGAAGATAACTCACGAAGCATTGAAGGTATTGCTCCAGAGTTTGATTGGTCCTCTCGGTCTGACCATTAGACTGCGAATGAAAAGCCAAGGACAGATTAACTGTTACACCCAAAGCTGAGCAAAAACGTCTACAAAATTTTGAGGTAAACTGTACCCCTCTGTCAGACACCACATCATCAGGAATTCCATGAAGTTTAAAAACTTCTCTAACCATTACCTCAGCAGTATGTTCGGCGGAGGGTACCCCTTTAACTGGAATAAAATGAGCCATCTTAGTGAGACGGTCAACGACTACCAGAATGGTGGTCATCCCTTTTGAAAGAGGAAGGTCAACCACAAAGTCCATAGAAATTGACCCCCATGGTCTTGATGGAACAGGTAGTGGTAGAAGTAACCCCAGAGGAGAAGATCGAGGTGTCTTATTGCGAGCACAGGTTAGACATGAAGCCACATAACTCTTAACATCTTTCTTGTACCCAGGCCACCAAAAGGATAAGAGTTCTTCTGTTTTAGAAACCCCAAAATGACCAGCAAGCTTAGAGTCATGTACCAACCTGAGGGCTTCTACCCGAACTGATTCAGGTACATAGAGGCAATGCGCTTGAGTCCAAAAACCATTGTTGTACTTGAGGTTAATGTCCTTAGGAGGATTATTAAGAAGTGGGTCATTCTCATACCCCTCCTTGAGAAGATTAAGAAATGTCTTTGAACTAATGGCCCCTAGAAAGTTCTTTTGAGGCAGGATTGTACATTCAGAGGTGCTTTCCTGGAGAGGCCCAGACAACATCCGTGATAGGGCATCAGCCTTACCATTCCTTGACCCAGGGCGGTATGAAATAACAAAATTAAACCTGGAAAAGAAAAGGGTCCAACGTGCTTGTCTAGATGACAACCTTTTAGCAGACCTAATAAATTCTAAATTTTTATGATCGGTGAGAACAGTTACAGGGTGCTTAGCTCCTTCCAGCAGATGCCTCCACTCAGAAAATGCTTCCTTAATTGCCAGCAACTCCTTGTTTCCAATGTCATAATTCATCTCGGCTGAAGACATCAGTCGAGAGAAATAAGCACAAGGATGAAGCTGCATTTTTTCTCCCATTCGCTGAGAAAGGATAGCTCCCACAGCAGAATTAGAAGCATCAACTTCTACGATGAAAGGCAGTTCTGGATCTGGATGTACCAGTATTGGTGCAGAAGTGAAGAGAGTTTTCAGTTTACTAAAGGCAGCCCGTGCCTCAGGTGACCACAAAAAGGGCACCCCTTTCTTTGTCAACTGTGTGATTGGAGCAATTACCCTAGAGAAATTCCTTATAAATCTTCTGTAAAAGTTGGCAAATCCAACAAATCGCTGTATCTCTTTAACATTCTTAGGGGCGGGCCAATCCACCACAGCTTTGATCTTATCGGGATCCATGCTTACCCCTTCAGAAGAGATTATGTATCCCAAGAACTGGATCTGAGTTTGTTCAAACTCGCATTTCTCGAATTTTATGTAAAGTTGATTTCGCCTTAATCTCTCGAAAACAATACAGACATGCTTGTGGTGTTCTTCCAAAGTATCAGAGAAAATGAGAATGTCATCCAAATATGCTATTATAAACTGATCAAGCAAATCTCGAAAAGCATCATTAATAAAATGTTGAAAAGTTGCAGGAGCATTGCAAAGCCCAAAGGGCATGACCAAAGACTCAAAATGTCCATATCTGGTTCTGAAAGCAGTTTTCCATTCATCACCGGAACGAATGCGGACAAGGTTGTATGCCCCCCGTAAATCTAATTTGGTAAAGAGCTTGGCAGAGCGGAGTCTCTCAAGCATTTCTGGAATCAGTGGGAGTGGATAGCGATTCTTAATTGTGATCTTATTTAAATCTCTGTAGTCAATACACGGACGCAGGGTGGAGTCCTTTCTCATCACGAAGAATAAGGCTGCGCCAGCAGGAGAAGTTGAGTGTCTGATAAAACCCTTCTCAAGATTCTCATTAATCCACTCCCTGAGCACTTTCAGTTCAGGTTCTGATAAAGAATAAAGGCGACCAAATGGTATTTCTGCCCCTGGAAGCAATTCAATGGGACAATCATAAGAGCGATGAGGAGGCAGCTGATCTGCGTTCTTTTTATCACAAACGTCCCGAAACTCAAGATATTGTGGAGGTAGTTTGTCGTATGACTGGATAGTTGCCAAAACTGCTTGTAAATCTTGGGTTGGTGGAGGGCTTATTTGATAAGATTCTTTGCAATGTTTCTTGCAATGGTCAGATGTAAAGCTTAAAGAACGTGTCTCCTAGTTGATGGAGGGATTATGGATAGAGAACGAAGGAATGCCCAGGATAATAGGGAACTTGGGTGATGTAATCAGCTCAAAGCTGATAGTCTCCTGATGGTCAGTTTCAATTAGGAGTTTAAGTGGGATTGTCTCGTGGGTAACAGGGCCTGAAGTCAAAGGTGAGCCATCCACAGTTTCCATATCAATTGGGGCAAGTTTATTTCTTATTTGAATGTTATTACTTTGGGCAAATTCGATGTCGATGAAGTTTCCCCCAGCCCCTGAGTCCAGCATAGCAGAGCAAGGTATTTCATTGCTTTCAACAATAAGCTTTATAGGGATGACAAAATGAGTTGATAAAGAATTAACTTTATTTGCTTCCTGAATCAAAGGAGAGATGGACTGAGAAATTGAGTTTATTTGTTCAGATACTGTAACATCCATTGCTGCAATTGTTCTTTTAAATTTATTGGGACAATTAACTGCGGAATGTCCAGAGTCTCCACAATAAAGACATACGTTTTCTGAACGTTGTCTTTCTTTCTCCTGAGTAGTAATAGATCTTTTAATAGCATCCACCTGCATAGGTACAGGAGTGTCAGAATCAGGAAAAACTCTTGGACCCTTAGGAGGATACTGAGTAGTAGAAAAACGCATGCCACCATTACTGCCTAGGATTCCCAGTCTCTCCTTTCTCCTTTCAGTAAGTCTCTGATCAATTCGAATACATAATTTAATAAAAGCTTCAAGGTCATCAGGACTTTCTACTCTGGCAAGCTCATCTTTTACTTGTTCTGAAAGTCCTTGACGGAACTGACTCTTCTGTGCTGCTGGATTCCAATTGGTATCTGAGATCCAACGTCGGAATTCAGTTGTGTACTCTGCAACAGAGCGTCTTCCCTGCCGTAAATTGTGCAATTTTGCCTCAGCAGTAGCACAGCGGTTAGGATCATCGAAAACTTGGTTCATCGCAGTCACAAAAGAATCAAAATTATCCAGGATGACATCATCTTTCTCCACATAAGGGGAGGCCCAGGCTAAGGCTTCCTCAGTCAGGAGGTTGATAATAAACAGCACCTTTTTCCTGTCAGAAGTGAATGCAGCAGGTTGCATCTGAAAGTATATACGACATTGATTAAGGAATCCTCTATAATGGCGGCGGTCTCCGCTAAACTTGAGTGGTAGGGGCATTCGTGCATTAGTTTCTATGGCAGCAGTATCTCAGGCATGAAAATCCCGCAATTGTTTGTGCAGATCAAGGATTTCCTCTTGTAGACCTTTCACTTCAATTTGTAACTCAGAAAATTTTTCCTGGTAGTCAACACCAAATGCCTGTAACTCAGCGATTTGAACCCTGAGAGGAGCCACGGCAGCTGCTACAACGGCCTCCATGTTTTTGGCCAGAATATTCTGTCACGATCTGGAGTCAGGCTCAGAGACCAGTAGCTATAGCAGCAGAGCAGATATTCACACAGGTCACCCTGGCTGATGGCACGGGTTCACCTGAGGTGCAGGGTCTAAGCACTAACCGGTATTCACCAGAGCTCCCAAAGGTAGAGATGGGCTTGGCTGCGTGTTAGTGCCAGGTCGCGGTCCTCAGGATAGCCCCACCAGGAGGTGAGCAAGCCAGGGGTCTTGTAGCAGATATAGCAGGTAGAGATCAAGCAGAAGCGTAGTTGAGAAACAAGCCAAAAGTCGGTAACCAATAGTTGCAGGTTGGGATTCAGCAGAAGCGTAGTCCAGGAGCAAGCCAAATGTCGGTAACGAAAGGTAGCGAGGATACGATCGGCAGCAGGAGAGATAGAAGCAAGATATTGGCTGGTAAAGGCACAATATTCTGGCAAGGAGGAAGTGCAGAGACATGGCTTATATCAGGAAGTTCATGGGAGGAGCAAAGGGTTCAAGGTTCAAGGCAAACAAGATTCAAGACAAGATCACTAAAGGAATTGTCCAAGGAGCTGTCCAAGGAGCTGTCCAGCATTCCAGGTGGCTCAGCAAGCAGAGCCACTGCCAGACACACCAGAGGTCCCAGGTTCAAGCTCAGGTCCTAACAATATACTTATTGTGATGTTTATTACCAAAAATATGTAGAAGACTACATATCGGCCTAAACTGAGGAAAAATTGTATTTCTTTTTTTAAATTGGGGATATTAATTATAGCAAAAAGTACAAAATATTGGGGGTTATTTATGGAAGGCAAATCCACATTGCACTGTCGCTCTAAATATAAGGGGTAGATCTGAAATGAGTGGAAGCTCTGCTGATTTTATCAATCAATCATGTGCAAGCTAAAATTCTGTTATTTATTTTCCTTGCATGTCCGCCTCAGATATACAGCAACTTTTCCTTCAAGTGCACATGCAGTGCAAAGTGGATTTTCCTTTAGTAAATAACCCCCATTGTGTTTTTTTCAAAATGGCCACTCTTAATTTTTTATAGTGCAAAAAAAAAAAAAATGCAAAGATGATCAAATACCACCAAAAGAAAGCTCTGTTTGTGGGAAAAAAAAGGATGTCAATTTTGTTTGGGCACAGTGTCGCACGACTGGGCAATTGTCAGTTAAAGCGACGCAGTGCTCTATCGCATAAAATGGCCTGATCATTGAGCATCTGGAGCTGAAGTGGTTAATGTTTTTATCATTTTTTTTATTGTATAGATGCACCATGTACCAATTTTTTATTGATTTTCATTGACATTTGTATAGATATATTTTACAACTTTTTAAATTATTATTATTACTATTATCATTTGACCAAATATTCTTGTGTATTGTGCATGGAAATATTCCTTAAGCCACCTTTGACCCTTTGAGCTGAAATGTGTTGTTCCATAAAAACTGTCCTATTATGGTCACACTGGCACCCTTAGCTCCATGGCTCCCAGAAACTTATAAATAGCCCTGGATGGCCATTCCGTTTTAGGCCTGTAGAAGGAACTGAAGCTCATAGCGCATAGTCTATTCTCTCCACAACCTTTTCCCACCAAGGCCTATCTCGTTTCGGTAATGTCACTTTTGGAGCTCGAGCCGCAACAGTTCCTGTTTTCTGGTGGCCACAGGACGCTGAGGACATCCAACATCCATCAACCCATACAGCCTGGAGAGTGATGATCACATCCCTATGGCTGCAGAAAGGCTATATTCTCTCCATCCTTGGACTTATGAGCCAGAATTACTTTCTATCCTGTAAGTGTCATTTATCTTGCGCTATTAAAAACCCTATTAATCTCTGCACCTAGGTAGCACTCCCCCCCTTTGATAGATTTGATCTCCTCATCCAGACATGATAGTTCCCCACTCTTTCTCTGAACCAAAAATTAACTCTGGCTTCATTAAAATATTTAAACCTTCTCTTATGGGCAGTTATGTCTTAAGTGGTCACTAACTTTTGATCTTCTTTTTGCTCCTTTGTTCTCTGTCTCTCCTTTTTTTCCTTCCTCTCCCTAGCTCTTTTGCTCCTGACACTTAAAGAGTATCTCCCCTTTTTTTGTTCCTCAATAACTACCTAAGGCAAACTGTCAATTGCACAGGACAATAAGTTAAAGTCTGGCGGTGTTGTCCTCCAACCCTTGACACAGCTTGCTCCCAGTCGGGTGTCTGGTGATGGTAGACAATGCCATGATATCCGGAATAGCTTTTGAGCAGCACCTACTGGTCCGGGTTCATTGTGAATCCTTTCTGACTGTCTAAAGTCAATATATTAGAAACCATTTGCTTTATGTTCTAATGTTCCTCAATAGGTACTATTGTGTTCTTCATTTTGTTGTAGCTTTTCATTCTGTGAAATCCTAGTAAAAATTATATAAACTATTAAAAAATGTAAACAATTCATCTAATTCCGATTAGCCCTTCTGGGGAATTACTTCCCATCTGAGACTATGTGGGACCATTGTATTCTTAATATAAGTTTCCAGAAAAGCAAATAAATTGTGTTACTATCGCACAGAAAAGTTGCTGCTTAGTGACATTTTATGCTATACATAGCACATTTTTTTTCCACATTTACTATATAGTCACCTTACTTTAATTCAATAGAAAGCCTATAGAAAAAACTAAATACCACAGTTCATGCCTTACCATAGAGGAGGCATCTTGAAGTTGCCATTAACAACAAAGGATTTTGTATGAAGTATTAAATAAATTTGAGTTAGCGAGCTCAATACTTTTTTCCTGGGTCATTTCATTTTATTACACATAACTTAAGTTCTGAACTGATTTGATTTGGTTTCTTTGTATTAATGGATAGCATGGGTTGTTACTTACATGTGGTGGACATTTCATGTCAATAGCACCTTTAGAAATATATTTATTTAGAAAAATGGTGACGGGTTCAATACTTATTCACCCGCTGTATAGTCTCATAAATATAAATACATAAGTAGTCCATATAGTGAACCTGGCATAGAGTCATTACAAAAGACAAAGGGGGACACTTTAAGTCTTGGAGGAAAAGAGATTTAACCTTCATGTATGAAAAGGCATCTTCACAGTAAGAGCTGTGAAAATGTGGAATAGACTTTCTTAAGAACAAGTTCTGGCCAGCTCAGTGGATTGTTTTATAAACGAGCTGGATGCATTCCTAAATGTACAAAATATAACTGAAAATTAAAATGTATAGGTAATAACACTAGAGAATGTTGATTCAAGCAAAATCCGATCAAGAAGGATCCCCCCTCACTGGAGTAATTTTTTTTTTGCCTTCCACTGGATCAACTGTTGGTATAGGATTGTGTATAATATACTGTATATAATATAGAGTTTTTTTTTTTAATTTAGTGTTTTCTAATGGTTGAACAAGATAGACTTTTTTCAACCCAACCAGCAATGTAACTACTTAACTATAATACACACTGGATAGATAGATAGATAGATAGATAGATAGATAGATAGATAGATAGATAGATAGATAGATAGATAGATAGATAGATAGATAGATAGATAGATAGATAGATAGATAGATAGATAGATAGATAGATAAAAAAATGTGTAAATGTTAACATGCCATTTTTTTTATTTTACATTTGCTTTAGTAAACTAAACATCACCTGGTTTGTTTTTACATCTATTTTAGCTACAAAGTTAAAACTCTGACTACAGGTAAAACAAAAAGCAAACACTGCAGCTAAATGCCAAACACTAAATAAAATATAATTACAATGTACACAACAATAGATAATTTATATTAAACCTCACTTCTAGTTCACATGTTGTGTGAATACTATACTGAATATTGAAAAAAACATGTATTATTATTATTATTATTATGAAAAATCACTTTCAATTTGTGAATCATTAATATTTTTTTTCAGTTTGGTATGGAAAACCAAATAGTATAAATTCAATCCTGCAAATGTGTTTTATAGCAATACCTCATTTTACATCTTAAACACAAAGCACAGCAGTGACTTACAATCATTTTACATAATTAAAAACATTTATCTTATTCCTTTAATTATAGATTTGTCTCTGCTGGAGTAGAGCAATAGAATGTCTACTCTAGAGTACTTTTCTACATTGCTGTCTAGAAGCATATTAAGGAGGATTCATTAAGAGGACATATTATCAAATAGTTGATGCACTTTACCAAGAGTATAATACCCAGTTCAGCAATATTTTAATGACTAAAGGAATTTATCATTCAGTTATAATATAATGAGCTGAATTTCTACTTCACTAATTTACACAACCACCAGATATTTTTCATCTTGGCATCTCCGAAGAAAAATAGAGAGTCTTTAATTGTCAATGAAAGATTCATTTTGTAGAAAAAAGAATTACTTTAATATTATGGCATATTGGTCATTTCTGTAACTGTGAGTCAGATAAGGTTTTTAAAAACAAAACAAAAAAAACCCATAATTTTATTAAATCATAAATGTAAAAGTTTTAACTATGTAACATATACCGTATATACTCGAGTATAAGCCGAGATTTTCAGCCTCTTTTTTGAGGCTGAAAGTGCCCCCCTCGGCTTATACTCGAGTCATCGCCGTCTGACTGCTCGATCAGCGTATCGAGCAGACAGACGGCGGACATACTACAATTTGAAAGCCGCGCCTCCTTCTCCGCCTCCGCCTGTGATAGGCGGAACACTGAATTTCCCAGCAGCCTGTGTTCCGCCTATCACGGACATCGTCTCATCCTCGTCCGTAGTACGAGGATGAGACGATATCGGTGATAGGCGGAACACAGGCTGCTGGGAAATTCAGTGTTCCGCCTATCACAGGCGGAGGCGGAGGCGGGGCTTTTGAATTTTAGAATGGCCGCCGAGGCGATCCTGGCAAGGCACGGGACGGAGGCAAGGCAAGGCACGGCACGGGACGGGACGGAGGCAAGGCACGACACGACACGGGACGGAGGCAAGGAGGCAAGGCACGGCACGGGACGGAGGCAAGGAGGCAAGGCACGGCACGGGACGGAGGCAAGGAGGCAAGGCACGGGACGGAGGCTCGGGACACAGGTAGGCTGGACACACACACACACACACACACACACACACGGACACACACACATGGACACACACACACAGGGATGGATGGATGGAGACACACACACACAGGGATGGATGGATGGAGACACACACACACAGGGATGGATGGATGGATGGAGACACACACACACAGGGATGGATGGATGGAGACACACACACACAGGGATGGATGGATGGATGGAGACACACACACACAGGGATGGATGGATGGATGGACACACACACACACAGGGATGGATGGATGGATGGGCACACACACACACAGGGATGGATGGATGGATGGACACACACACACACAGGGATGGACGGACACACAGGGACGGACACACACACAGGGATGGACAGGCATGTCTCACCCTCGGCTTATACATGAGTCAATAAGTTTGCCAGTTTTTTTGGGGGTAAATTGGGGGCCTCGGCTTATATTCGGGTCGGCCTATACTCGAGTATATACGGTATGCATATATAGAACAAATGTAGCCATTGGAAGAAGTCCTTTTCCAAAGAAAACTCACAATGTTTTAATTTCCTCACTTTAGGTCCTAGTGCCAGCTGTCACCAGGGCAAATTAACTGCTTACTGCCTGCCAACAGTACATTTACATCCAGTGGACATAGCGGATCATGGCACTAAGTACCTGGCTGTTCACAGTGGCTGTGGTATTGTGTGATCGCTATGATTGGTCATAGCAATCATATAATTACAATGTCATTCATGACTGTATTATGCTGCTGTGATTGGCCTACAGTTATCACATGATACCTGGATCAACCACATAATCCTGTGCCATGTGATTACCTGTAGCCAATCACAGAATTTCAACATTAAGCAATCTGGAAAGCAATTCACAACAGTGAACTATTGCTTATAACAGTGTAGAACCCCCCCCCCCCCCACCTAGAGTAGCACAGTGTCACTATGGTTACACTGAATTACTGTGATAAAAGTATGTAAAAAGATTGTTAAAAAGAAAAAAAAGTTTAATATTTTATAAAAAATCATTTTTATATAAGGTCACCAGTCTGTATCCTTAATTACCACCACACCGGTCATAAAAATGTGAAAAGAAAAAACATTTTATTAAATTTCTTAATTTGCTCAGACAATTGTGATAAAAAAATGAAAACTTCAAAAAGCTCATCATGCATCTTACTAAATATCTCAGACTGTCTACTTTCCAAAAAAGTGGGCCATTTGGGGGGTATTTGTACTGTCCTGGCATTTTAGGGCCACAAGAAACATCAGGATTGATCTATTTTAAATACATATATACCATAGTTTGTAGAGAATATAACTTTCACACAAACACTAAATATTTAAAACAGATGTGGATTATTTTTACCAAAGACATTTAGCAGACTACATTTTAGCCTAAATTTATGAAGATTATTTGTTTGCAAAATTTTATAACAAAAACAAAAAAAAAAGTATTTTTGCAAAATGTTCGGCATTTTTTCATTTATATAGCAAAAAAAAAAAAAACCCAATGGTGGTCATATACCACCAAAGGAATCTCTATTTGTGTGAAAAAATGAAATAGATCTCATTTGCGTACAGTGTTGCATGACTGTGCAATAAAGACCTATATATATATATATATATACAGTATCTCATAAAAGTGAGTATACCCCTCACAATTATTAAAATATTGTATTATATCTTTTCCTGTGACAACTATGAAGAAATGACACTTGTTGCTACAATGTAAAGTAGTGAGTGTACAGCTTGTATAACAGTGTAAATTTGCTACCCCCCTCAAAATAACTCAACACACAGTCATTAATGTCTAAACCTCTGGCAATAAATGTGAGTACACCCCTAAGTGAAAATGTCCAAATTGGGCCCAATTATCCATTTTCCCTCCCCGGTGTCATGCAACTCGTTAGTGTTACAAGGTCTAAGATGTGAAAGGGGATCAGGTGTGTTACATTTGATGTTATGGCTCTCACTCTCTCATACTGGTCACTGGAAGTTCAACATGGCACCTCATGACAAAGAACTCTCTGAGGATCTGAAAAAAAGAATTGTTGCTCTACATAAAGATGGCCTAGGCTATGAGAAGATTGCCAAGACTCTGAAACTGAGCAGCAGCACGGTGGCCAAGACCATACTGCGGTTTAACAGGACAGGTTCTACTCAGAACAGGCCTCGCCATGGTCGACCAAAGAAGTTGAGTGCACATGATCAGTGTCAAATCCAGAGGTTGTCTTTGGGAAATGGACGTATGAGTGCTGCCAGCATTCCTGCAGAGGTTGAAGGGGTTGGGGGGGGGGGGGGGGTCAGTCTGTCAGTGCTCAGTCCATTCTTTTTTGGCTAGTATGGTGTGGGGTTAGAGCCACTGTGAGGTTTTTACCACTGTCTGTATCCTCATTAGAATGATTTTAGACAACAGGAAGCTAGATGAAAGCTACCCCTAGGGAGAGAAATTCACTCCTGTAAGAGTTATCATGGGAAAAGGGTGTCTCCACTAAAGCATTATCACCAATCATGATAACCCAACATTTTCAAAATTCAGTTGTCACAGGGGTGTTCAGCCCTCCCTATGCATTCCATAACTTGAGAATAATTTTTTGGCTTGAGTTACACTTACATACAAAGTCAACTTAAAGAGGAGGTCCAGCCTGGGTGAAAAAAATGTAAAGTCAGTAGCTATAAATACTGTAGCTGCTGACATTTAATATATTGACTCTTACCTGTCCAAGGAGCCCGCAATGTCGGCACCCCAGCCGATCTTCGGATTGACTCCCGAGTGCTGCCGTCACCATTCCTGGTAAGAGAATCAGCCAGTGAATCCTTTTGGCTTCACTGCTGGTTCCCTACTGCGCATGCACGAAGCACACACAGTACAATCTGATTGTACAATGGATCGGGTTTTTTGGGTTTATCTTTGTAATACATGAGGTAAGTATGAGGGATTGTTAAGCAATTGTACAATCAGATTGTACAGTGTATGTCTCATATCAGTTTTGTTAGATTTTACTCACTTTATGTATTCTCATTAGGTCCATATTTTAACCATATTTTTTTTAATTATTATTGTTATTACTATTATTATTATTATTACTATTATTATTATTTTTATTGTTTAGCGATTGTACAATCGGATTGTATAATGTATAGCTCAATAATACATATATCAGTTTTGAGATATATTTTGCTAACTTTTTTATATATTCATTCTCACTGAGTTCATATATTAATCAGAATATATTATTTTAATAATAAGGATTCTTCTTCATCTTAATATTTAAAGCGTATATTAGTATATTTTTGGAAATTAAAACAAAATGGTATATTTTTGGAAATTATGTTCTAATAGTTCTCTGAAGTTTTTGTATTAAATTTGATACTTCCAAAACAATTTTTTGGGTTTTGCAAATGCCATTGAGGAGGGGGTATTGGATTTATATCAGATTGATATGAAGATGCTCTTATGTTCTTTCTAGCCCTGATGAAGTGGGAACTCTTGAAATATGTTGACTATTTTTTGGATCGTTTCTATTACTGTTATCAGAAAAAAAGTTGTATCTGGACCTCTTACCAGTGGAGTGACACTTCAATTTCCATTTTTGTTACATTATAACACAAGCCAATAAGACCGTGAATATCCTCTGGAGTGTAGATCTGTCTGCCTGGGGACCAGATCATATACATCAACTTCAATACTTTAACCACTTGCTTACTGGGCACTTAAACCCTCCTCCTGTCCGGACCAATTTTCAGCTTTCAGCGCTGTCGCACTTTGAATGACAATTGCGCGGTCATACAACACTGTACCCAAATTAATTTTTTATCATTTTTTCCCACAAATAGAGCTTTCTTTTGGTGGTATTTGATCACCTCTGCAGTTTTTATTTTTTGTTAAAAAAATGTTGAAAAAGACAGAATTTTAATAAAAACAATTTTTTTATAAATATTTTGTTACAAAATTTTGCAAACAGGTAATTTTTAGCCTTCATTGATGTGCACTGATGGGCACCGATGGGCTGCACTGATAGGCACTGATATGCGGCACTGATAGGTGACACTGAGAGGTGGCACTGATGGGTGGCACTGAAGGGCATTGATAAGGCATTGGTGGGCACTGAGAAGTGGCACTACTAAGTGGCACTGATGGATGGCACTGATAGCTGACAGTGATGGGCACTGATGTGTGGCAGTGATGGGCACTGATGGGTGGCAGTGATGGGCACTGATCGGCACTGGTAGGTTACACTGAAAGGCAGCACTGCTAGGTGGCACTGATGAGGCACTGATTGGCACCACTGGTGGGCATTGATAGGTGGAACCTGTGGACATTTATAGGGGGCACTCATGGGCATTGATAGGTGGCACTGGTGGGCACTGGAAGGTGGCAATGGCAGGTGGCATTGGCAGGGGGTATTGATTGGCACAGAGGAGGCAGAGGAGAAGGCAGATATGCCTCCTTCCTCTTCAAGAAAGATGTCCCTTGAACATAAGCCAGTGATATGCTTTTTTTTCTCCTCACACTCTTAGCGTGAGGAGAAAAAAATGTCTGACAGCTGATCACGTGGTAAGAGGCCGGGATTGGCCCCCAACTCGGTTTGGTGATCACCTGAGTCTTGGTGACTCGATGATCCTAGCGTGTTCCACGTGTGCCCTGCAGGGGGTGTGCAGGGAGCACGCAAAGGGGAGGACACCTTATGATGGCCTCCCAGAAATTCAGGTCTGCACTGTAGCCGTCATTCGGACTTCAAGTGGTTAAGATAGCAATACCAGTGAGATAACCCTATGGGTCAAGAGCAATTTTTCCACCTTCCTCAAACATTAAAAATCTGACAGGCATTCTAACCCTTCACCACTCCATCCAAAGCAAAAATCCTAAATACAAGAGGCTGGGTGTTCATTGCATCATTTTTAGCCATGCTGTAGTGTTATCAAGATTAACCAATATGAAAATGCTCTTGTAAAGGTTCAGAGAACCATATCCCAGAAACCTGTTTATGGATGTGCCATTAAATATTAATTACAAAATCTGCAGGGGTCAGTGGGATATACAAAAGCCAACAACAGGCTGAGGAGCTGTTTTGTTCCACTGATATATTTTAGGTGAGAATGGTTTTATAGTTTTATAAAGAGCTATCTTTTAGACAATTGTGGGCAATTTTACATAGGTAGTTTATATATTAAAAAAGTTTGAGACCTTTTAATACAGAGGATGGTAACTTGGTTCTGTCCTTAATATTTCATTTTATTGCATTATTATTGCATTTGCTACTACAGGTATTGTAAGTGAAGCAGGATTTTAAAATAGGACACAGATTAAAAATTGTTAACTACTTGCAGCTGAAAATGAGTCACATAAGAACAACTATTTTGACTGTTTAGTATGCATTTAGCTTTTCTTAACAATGATCACCAGAGTTGTAGTTAACATCTGCCTCAATATGAATTTTGATGCAGATAATATACAAGGCTGCAATCACAGCTAATGTATAGAACAATAAACTTTAAAGATTTGTCATTCCAGCTAAGCACTGAAATTCTGTTCTGCTTAGCCTGATACGTTGGTCCAGATCTGAGCTAAGTGGCAGCAGCTGTCTACTGCATAAAACTGCAGTTTTACTTTCATTTATATGTTTTTCTATTTCAATTGCCTTTTATTGGCATGCATTTTGCTCTTGCTGTTTTAGTAACATATGAATGTAGTAGCACTTATTTTCAAAAGTAATATAAAGTTGAAGGATAAGTTTACTTCTCATGAAAATGTCCAATATGACCCAACTCGCCTTCCCAGAGCAAATATGTTTAACTGCAGACCTTATTGTCCCTGGTCTGCTAATGGCTGAGCAGCATTTACAGCCTCTTAAGAGAGGCAACCTGTGTGTTACTGAACATTCTCCAGTGCTGGCATTAGAGATAAATGGCCAATCTGCCTTCTTTCACAGAGCTGCTTCAGAAAATCTACTTTATTTGTGTTCTGTGGTTATATTTACTTATTTTCTCAGGGAGTAGAGGAGGTCATATAGGAAGCTTCATTTTAGAAATCTACTTATACTTAAAAGTGTCTCCGCCATGAGAAATGTATTAAGGCTACCCTGTTTTGAACATCCTGGAACAAGCATTCGGTAGATGAGTGTCAGAAAAATGTAAGAGGTCTATATCTCTATACTTGTTCCTGGTCAGTTACCCAAAAAGCATTAATGCCAAATCATTATTAATGTTGTAGAGAGTTGAAAGGTGTTTTTGGATTCAGCCTTGTGGTCTCCACTTTTTGATGTTCCCGAAGCCTCTGGGCTCTCCCTACATTTCCTGTCACACTCACATGCTTTTGACTACACTGTTTATTAATTCCCCCCTCAGAAGCCAGTGAATTGCTGAAACCTGGTCTCACTATTCCTATGTATTTTTTTTTCTGACTTGACCTCTGAGCCCTTGTGTGGTTTTTTATTTGGGTATTGCTCTACTGACCTTATGTGTCTAACACCCGCCCGTTAGCTGAACAATATAAGGCGCTTGCACTAAATAGCGTGCTTTTTAACTGTTTGTTTTAAGCTACTGATTCTGTCTGTGCATCCAGTCGAATTTCCCATATCCTTTTTACCCTGGTTACTACGTAGTCTTGTTTCAGTGTTAATCTGCCATTTGTTCTGACCTCCAGCCTAAACCTCATCACATTTCTGCTTTATGTAATTCAAAATGTTCAAAATGTATTGCCAGGTGTCACCAGTGAGACAATCCTGTACATTGTGTACTGAGATTTATTTTGCATTCATACTCCCAAACAGGGCTCTGGTGGAGATCATGAAGTTCTAGAGCATGTGACTCTGTGATGACTTTCTGCAGGCTGTCAGAAACACCTATTATTCCCACAGTAATCCTAAATCTGTGTTCGGACTCTTCTTCCCTGCAGAGTGGACCTGCACTCCAGTCTAGTTTTGTTTTCACTGATCCTTGATCTTCACACTAGTCCCTGTGGTGACTTTTTGGACCCCCAGTCTGCATAATCAGTATGCTGTCACTGGTTTCCTCTCCACTTCAGAAACTCTAAAAAGTCCAAAATGTGGCCATAGCAATTATGAGCAAGGATGTTCTAAGTCTATATGCCCAATAATCCTAGAAGAGTAGACTTAGAAAGTTTTCCTTTTTATAAGATTAGATTGTTTTTCTTTGTTAAAGTCCAGTATCATAATTATTTGACTGCCTTGCCAATGAAGCAAGGTTGTTTACATTTATATTTACCATTACCATAAAGAAAATAGTAAACTGCCATGCTATAAAATTGCACATAGCGCAGAAAGACTTGAAGGTCCAGGCATCCTTACAGAGCTTAATATAATCAAGGAAAAATTATCATACAACACTGTAAACTGAATGTGTGTGAAAAGTAAAAATAGATTGAAAAATAAATAAACTTCTTTTTTAGCAACAATTCAGTAGTAAAATAATGAAGCTACCTTATATGATATATAATTGTAAAATAATGTTTTAATGCATTATTCATGTTTGGTAGAAAAAATAATTTGTACAAATTTTTTATAAGCTCCATACAAAAGCAAACACTTTATCCATACCCTGCTACAGCTGTGGTTTTAAAGAAGAAGTAAACCCTGATGGGTTTACTTCCTCTTTGTTTCTCTGCAAAGGCAAAGCATAATGGGCTACCATGCATCACATAGTAGCCCATTATGTGTCACTTACCTGACACAGGAGCCAGTGATGTCACAGATTTCCTCGTCGGCTGGAAGCATCCATCTTCCTTCCGGGGTCAGGGACTCTGGCTCTGTGACTGGCCGGAGTCGCATGATGTCACTCCTGCACGTGCACGTGGGACCTGCCAGTCATGTCATGACGTTTAACCACTTTCAGACCGGACCATTTTGCTGGTAAATGACCAGAGGTCTTTTTACACTTTGGCACTGCGCTGCTTTAACTGGTAATTGCGCGGTCATGCAATGTTGTACCCAAACAAAATTTGCGTCCTTTTCTTCCCACAAATAGAGCTTTCTTTTGATGGTATTTGATTGCCTCTGCGATTTTTATTTTTTGCGATATAAACGTAAAAAGACCGCAAATTTTGAAAAAAAATGATATTTTCTACTTTTTGTTATTAGAAAAATCCAATAAACTCAATTTTAGTCATACATTTAGGCCAAAATGTATTCAGCCACATGTCTTTGGTAAAAAAAAAGTCAATAATTGTATATTTATTGGTTTGCGCAAAAGTTGTCACATCTACAAACTAAGGTACGTTTTCTGGAATTTACGCAGCTTTTAGTTTACGACTGCCTATCTCATTTCTTGAGGTGCTAAAATGGCAGGGCAGTACAAAACCCCCCCAAATGACCCCATTTTGGAAAGTAGACCCCCTAAGGAAATTGATAAGAGGCATGTTGAGCCCATTGAATATTTTATTTTTTTGCCTCAAGCGATTGAATAATGACAAAAAAAAAATTTTTTTTTTTTTTTTACACAAAGTTGTCACTAAATGATATATTGCTCACACATGCTATGGGCGTATGTGAAATGACACCCCAAAATAAATTCTGCTGCTTCTCCTGAGTACGGGGATACCACATATGTGGGACTTTTTGGGAGCCTAGCCGCGTACGGGGCCCCGAAAACCAAGCACCGCCTTCAGGCTTTCTAAGGGCGTAAATTTTTGAGTTCACTTCTCACTACCTATTACAGTTTTGAAGGCCATAAAATGCCAAGATGGCACAAAACCCCCACAAATGACCCCATTTTAGAAAGTAGACACCCCAAGCTATTTGCTGAGAGGCATGTTGAGTTCATGGAATATTTTATATTTTGCCACAAGTTGCGGGAAAATTACAAACTTTTTTTTTTTTTTTTTTTTTTTCACAAAGTTGTCACTAAATGATATATTGCTCACACATGCCATGGGCATATGTGAAATGACACCCCAAAATAAATTCTGCTGCTTCTCCTGAGTACGGGGATACCACATATGTGGGACTTTTTGGGAGCCTAGCCGCGTACGGGGCCCCGAAAACCAAGCACCGCCTTCAGGCTTTCTAAGGGCGTAAATATTTGACTTCACTCCTCACTACCTATTACAGTTTTGAAGGCCATAAAATGCCAAGATGGCACAAAACCCCCACAAATGACCCCATTTTAGAAAGTAGACACCCCAAGCTATTTGCTGAGAGGCATGTTGAGTCCATGGAATATTTTATATTTTGCCACAAGTTGCGGGAAAATTACAAACTTTTTTTTTTTTTTTTTTTTTTTCACAAAGTTGTCACTAAATGATATATTGCTCACGCATGCCATGGGCATATGTGAAATGACACCCCAAAATAAATTCTGCTGCTTCTCCTGAGTACGGGGATACCACATATGTGGGACTTTTTGGGAGCCTAGCCGCGTACGGGGCCCCGAAAACCAAGCACCGCCTTCAGGCTTTCTAAGGGCGTTACAGTTTTGAAGGCCATAAAATGCCAAGATGGCACAAACCCCCCCCAAATGACCCCATTTTGGAAAGTAGACACCCCTAAATTTAGGGGTACACTAGTGAGACTAGGTAATAAATGGCGGGTGCCCTGAAACTATAAAAAAATAACTAACCAACCAGCGTCACCTGTAACAGTTATATGGTGATCACTGGTGAAAGGGTTAACTAGGGGGCAATCAGGGGGCTTTATGCGGTAGTATATGGGGGTCCCTGGCGCTATAAAAAGCTGCGGCGAACCTAAATACCTACTTGCCTAACTAGCGTCACCTGTGACACTAATACAGCGATCAGAAAAACGATCGCTTATTAGGCTGGGTTCACACTGGAGCGATGCGGGAACGCCACGAATGCGCGGCGGGTTCCCGCATCGCATGCCTCCCGGCGGCAGTTCACACTGCCCTATGCGAACTGCTGGGAGTGTCAGTGAAATGTTACTGACACCCCCAGATCAGTTCGCATATCGCAGTGCGATCTGCAAACTCGGATCGCATGGTGTGAACACCCATGCGATCCGATTCTGCTGCGGGCCAAAAAAAGGGTCCCGTGCGAATTTGCGGCGGGTGCGGCGGGTGTGGCGGGTGCGGCGAATGGCTGAACTCGAATCGCACAGAGATCGGATGTGATTTGCACTGCAGTGCGAATCACATCCGTTCTCAAACCGCTGCAATCTGAACCCAGCCTTAGTGACACTGGCGACGGGGGGTGATCACGGGGTTAAACCTTTATTGGGGGGGTTAGGGGGGTACCTTAGAACTAAAGGGGGCTAACCCTAACTGCCCTAACAGTTATTAGTCACAAATGACACCCGCCGGGTGATCAGGGGGTTAAACCTTTATTAGGTAATAAATGGCGGGTGCCCTGAAACTATAAAAAAATAACTAACCAACCAGCGTCACCTGTAACAGTTATATGGTGATCACTGGTGAAAGGGTTAACTAGGGGGCAATCAGGGGGCTTTATGCGGTAGTATATGGGGGTCCCTGGCGCTATAAAAAGCTGCGGCGAACCTAAATACCTACCTGCCTAACTAGCGTCACCTGGGACACTAATACGGCGATCAGAAAAATGATCGCTTATTAGGCTGGGTTCACACTGGAGCGATGCGGAAACGCCGCGAATCCGCGGCGGGTTCCCGCATCGCATGCCTCCCGGCGGCAGTTCACACTGCCCTATGCGAACTGCTGGGAGTGTCAGTGAAATGTTACTGACACCCCCAGATCAGTTCGCATATCGCAGTGCGATCTGCAAACTCGGATCGCATGGTGTGAACACCCATGCGATCCGATTCTGCTGCGGGCCAAAAAAAGGGTCCCGTGCGAATTTGCGGCGGGTGCGGCGGGTGTGGCGGGTGCGGCGGGTGCGGCGAATGGCTGAACTCGAATCGCACAGAGATCGGATGTGATTTGCACTGCAGTGCGGTGCGAATCACATTCGTTCTCATAAACCGCTGCAATGTGAACCCAGCCTTAGTGACACTGGCGACGGGGGGTGATCACGGGGTTAAACCTTTATTGGGGGGGTTAGGGGGGTACATTAGAACTAAAGGGGGCTAACTCTAACTGCCCTAACAGTTATTACAGTCACAAATGACACCAATGCAAAAAAAAAAAAAAAAAAAAAAAAAATGACATTGGTGTCACTGTGACTGGGGGGCAGGGGTAATTGGGGGGGTGATCGGGGGGTAAAGGGGGGGTGTGAGTGTGCCTGGCATGTTCTACTGTGTGTGGGATGTGTTGGTGCAACTCACTGATCCGCTCTCCTCCGTGTCGGAACGAAAAATACCGACACGGAGGAGAGAATACATCACTTCCTCTCCTGTGTTTACATTACAGGAGAGGAAGTGATGTCACCGGGGATTTCTATTCGTCGGGAGCGATCGCGAGGGGGTGGCCATGAATGAATGGCCGTCCCCTCGTCCGGGATCGCTCCCGAACGAAAACCGACCGCCGCAGGCACCGGGCGGGGGCCCGATCGGGCCCCCGACCCGCGGGAGGCAAATCACGTACATGTACGTGCTTATGCCTGCCCGTGCCATTCTGCCGACGTACATCGGCGTTAGGCGGTCGGCAAGTGGTTAATAAAAACAGCACGCCGTGACCCTTCTAAAGTGCGCATGTGCCGAGTATATCCTCGTACGGGGAATTGTAAATATCTCATAAACCATGTAGGTTTAGGAGATATTTGCAGCACCTACAGGTAAGCCTTAATCTAGGCTTACCTGTAGGTGAAAGTGTGTTGTTAGGATTTCCAACCACTTTAAATCAATAAATATGTATGGTGTACATACAAATGATGCTTATTGCATTTTATATTTTTGTTTATGAGGGCTCATGCTAATGAGTGGTTTGTAAATTAAAATGAATTATAAAAACCTGAAAAGGGCTCTACCTCTATTTCCTAGTTATAAGTTCTTTCAGAAAACACTTTTTGAAACTTAAAGGACCTGGGAGGCAATATATCTGTGTGCAAACATACAGTATACTTTATTTGTGTCACACAAAATATAAAAAAACACAATATACAACTACCACCAAAATTACAAAGACACAGTTAAAATTATATTTGGCCAGTTACCAACTATAAAAAACCTGCAGCAATTGCAGAAAAAAAACATATATCCATTTGCAAATATCCAGGAATATAATCAAAATAAGAAAAAGTCCCAAACTGAAATTCATGCAGACCACTATTCACATATCTTTTCTCCTTACTAATGTGCATGGAGATCTGAGGGATTGGCTGAACAAGTTCCAAACTTCAGCCTCAATGGACCCTTATATTGTAAGAAATGTGGGATGTTAGCTCTTGTGATATATGCTTTTCAACAGTGAGTCCCAGGTGACCAGAGCACTTTTAATAATTTGGCACTGCGCTGTTTAACTGGTAATTGCACGGTCAAGCAATGCTGGACGAAATTTGCATCTTTTTTTACCACAAACAGATTTCTTTTCGTGGTATTAGATCACCTCTATGTTTTTTATTTTTTGCTATATAAACGAAAAAAGACTTATAAGTTATAAAAAAAATACAATAAACTCAATTTTAGTCATATATTTAGGCAAAAAAACATTCAGCCACATGTCACATGTCACAAAAAAAAAATTCAATAAGCGTATATTTATAGCGTCTACAAACTTCTGGAATTTACACAGCTTTTATTTCATAAATCTGATTAATTTTTTGAGGTGGTAAAATGTCAGGGCAGTACAACCCCCCCCCCCCCCCATGACCCCATTTTGGACAGTAGACACCCCAAGGAATTTGCTGAGAGGCTTGTTGAGCACATTGAATATTTAATTTTTTTGTCATAAGTGATATATTGCTCAAACATGCCATGGGACTATATGAAATTACACCCCAAAATACATTCTGCTGCTTCTCCTGAGTATGGAGATATCACATGTGTGGGACTTTTCTCAGGTCTATTGGCTTTAGTATAAATCACACAAATAAGAAACATAAGGGGAATACAAAGACACTGAATTTAAAAAGAGACAACTTTGCTTAACTACGTACCTTGTTAGAAGGCATGAATAGGGATAAAATCTAAGTCTCAAAGAACATTGAGGAGAGATGAGTTTGCTTTAAGAGCATGTTAAATAAGGGCATTAGCCAATGCATCCCATTGGGTAATACATTTAAAAGAGCAAACAAAAGTCCTAATTGGCTTAACTCCAATGTAAAAATGCATATAAAAGCAAAGGAGAAGGACTTAAAAAATTACAAGGTTGAGGGATCATCATCAGCATTCAGACTTTATAATGAATGCAACAAGAAATGTAAGGACACAATTAGGGCAGCTAAGAGAGCAGAGAAAACAAAAATCCTAAGAAATTCAATCCTAAGAAATGTAAACAGTATAAAAGGAGGACAGACCATATTGGCCCCATAAAGAATGAGGAAGGACATTTGGTTACAAAGGATGGGGAGATGGCAAAGGTATTGAATTTTTTAATTTTCTCAATCTTCAAGAGGGAATCATGGGCTTCAGTAACCAAAACTGCAGTGTTTATCCTTATGACACATCACAGGAAACACTTCCATGGTTAACAGAGGAAAGCATTAAAATTAGACTTGGGAAACATAACATTAATGAATCACCGGGACCAGATAGCTTGCATTTGAGGATACTTAGTGAACTCAGTCAAGCAATTGCCAGACCATTGTTCCTAATTTTTACTGACAGTCTACTGACTGGAATGATACCAGATGATTGGCAAAAAGCCAATGCAGCACCAATATTTAAAAAGGCCCCAAAATACATCCCTGAAAATTACAGACCAGTTAGCCTAACATTAATAGTATGCAAGCTCTTGGATGGGATGATAAGGGACTATATACAAAATTTTAGTAACGGTATCATTAGCAGTAATAAACATGGATTCATGAAGAATCATTCTTGCCAAACTAATCTATTAACCTTCTATGAGGAGGTGAGTTGCCATCTAGATAAAGGAAGGCCCATAGACATGGAGTATCTGAATTTTGCAAAAGCATTTGACACAGTTCCCCATAAATGTTTACTGTACACAATAAGGTCCATTGGCATGGACCATAGGGTGAGTACATATATTTAAAATTGGCTACAAGGGCGAGTTCAGATGGCTGTGATAAATAGGGAGTACGCAGAATGGTCAGAGGTGGGTAGTGCGATCCCCCAGGGTTCTGTGCTGGGACCAATTCTATTTTTTTTGTTCATAAATGACCTGAAGGATGGGGTAAAGAGTTCAATCTCTGTATCTAGACAATACTAAGCTAAGCAGGGCAATAACTTCTCCACAGGATGTGGAAATAAGACTCTGGACTGGCCGCATATTGAGTATGCTGTCCAGTTCTGGTCACCAGTCCTCAGGCAGGATGTACTGGAAATGGAGCGAGTACAAAGAAGGGCAACTAAGCTAATAAAGGGTCTGGAGGATATTAGTTATGAGGAAAGGTTGCGAGCACTGAACTTATTCTCTCTGGAGAAGAGACTCTTGAGAGGGGATGTGATTTCAATTCATAAATACCATACTGGTAACCCCACAATAGGGATACAACTTTTTTTGCGGAAGGAGGTTTAACAAGACACGTGGCCACTCATTAAAATGAGAAGAAAAGAGGTTTAACCTCAAGCTATGTAGAGGGTCCTTTACTGTTAGAAAAGCAAGGATGTTGAATTCCCTTCCACAGATGGTGGTCTCAGCGGGGAGCATGGATAGTTTCAAAAAACTATTAGATAAGCACCTTAACGGCTGCAACATACATGGATATACAATGTAATACTGACATAAAATCACACACATAGGTTGGACTTGATGGACTTATGTCTTTTTTCAACCTCACCTACTATGTAACTATGTAACCATGTAATTAGTAGATCAACCCATATGTGTACTAATAAGAGCAACAAACTTAATTTCAGATTAAGTCGGCTAAGCATCTGCTTTTTTGTCTATAAGCAGTAGCAACTAGAAATATTGGGTAGTGCCCACATGTGTATTGCTTAAAAAGTGTTCAAAAAGCTAGAAATATCTGCTTTGCAGTGATAATATACCTTCCATTCTGGTGATATTAGAGAGAAATATTACAATTCATCTTGTGTGAAAAAGATGCTAATACTAAAATACTAAAGTACTAATTTGGTACTAAAAATCAAGTTAAAGCAGTATTCCCCAGAACAATGAATTCAATTATTTTTAAAAATACAAATGAAAAGTCTGGAGACTGGATAAACATCAGAAATCAGTAGCTGGGTAATTGTGCGAAACACACACTTAAGAGTTCCTTAGCGCCCCAAAAATCTGAGGAACTTGGTTAAAGCCCAATTGAAGTAAAATAAATAGATCTTAATTATACTAACTTCTTCCATTTTCATAGTCTTACCCCTGCTTCTGTTACAACATTGATGCCGCGTACACACGGTCAAACTGTATGACGTACTTAGTCTGGCGGAAAAGTACACCAGACTGTCTGTCGGAATTTCCGAACGGGCTACTTGCCCACACACGGCACTTTTTGAACGGACTAATACGGCGTACTAAGTCCGCCGTACTATCCGCCCTACTTTTGAAATGAACGGACTCGCCCACACACGCGGAGGAAAGTCCGCTCATTTTGAGTGCGTCTCTAGGTAGGCGGGGCCCGCGAAGGAGACGTCGCTGGCCCCGCCGCCTGGTATGGACTTAAAGGTGAACCCCAATGCCAAAAAAAATCGGCGTGGGGGTCCCCCCCAAGTCTACAACAGACCCTTGTCCGAGCATGCTACCCGGCCGGCCAGGAAAGGGGGGGCGAGAGAGCGCCCCCCCTCCTGAGCCGTACCAGGCCGCGTGCCCTCAACATGGGGGGGTGCCTTGGGGAAGGGGGGGCCGCGCGGCCCCCCCACCCCAAAGCACCTTGTCCCCATGTTGATGAGGACAAGGGCCTCTTTCCGACAACCCTGGCCGTTTGTTGTCGGGGTGTGCGCGCGGGGGGCTTATCGGAATCCGGGAGCCCCCTTTAATAAGGGGGCCCCCGGATACCGGCCCCCCACCCTATGTGAATGAGTATGGGGTACATTGTACCCCTACCCATTCACCTGTAAAATAAAAGTACAAAAAAAAACACAACACACGAGATAAAATACTTTATTGCACAGCTCCGGGGGTCTTCCGTCTTCGGGGGTCTTCTCGCCGGACTCCTCCGCTATCTTCTTCTAGCTCTTTTGCTAGCAGAGGAGTCCGGCTTTCTTCCTCGCCGCCGGCCTCTTCTCCCGACTTCGGGGGTCTTGTCCCCCTCTTCGGTTCTTCGGCCGGGCCACCGCGCCTTCTTATAGCTCTTTTACAGGCGGTGGCCCGGTCTTCTGTCGCCGCCGCCTTCCGTTCTTCTTCTTCTTCTTCTTCTTCTTCTTCTCCTTCTTCTCCAGGAGATGTTGACTCAACGCTCTCTCCGGCCACAATGCCAGGGCCGCGCTGCGCGGCCACTTATATAGGGACAAGGGGCGGTGTCACATGGCTTTATGTCACATGGGTTGGTCACATGGGTTGATGTCACATGGGGACTATGACATCGTAAGGGGGCGGGGTCACCATGTGACACCAACCCATGTGACATAAAGTTGTGTTTTTTTTTGTACTTTTATTTTACAGGTGAATGGGTAGGGGTACATTGTACCCCATACTCATTCACATAGGGTGGGGGGCCGGTATCCGGGGGCCCCCTTATTAAAGGGGGCTCCCGGATTCCGATAAGCCCCCCGCCCGCAGACCCCGACAACCAACGGCCAGGGTTGTCGGGAAGAGGCCCTTGTCCTCATCAACATGGGGACAAGGTGCTTTGGGGTGGGGGGGCTGCGTGGCCCCCCCTCCCCAAGGCACCCCCCCATGTTGAGGGCACGTGGCCTGGTACGGCTCAGGAGGGGGGGCGCTCGCTTGCCCCCCTTTCCTGGCCGGCCGGGTAGCATGCTCGGACAAGGGTCTGTTGTAGACTTGGGGGGGACCCCCACGCCGATTTTTTTCGGCGTTGGGGTTCCCCTTTAAGTCCATACCAGGCGGCGGGGCCAGCGACGTCTCCTTCGTGGGCCCCGCCTACCTGGATACCCGCTCGAAATGAGCGGACTTTTCTCCGGGCGGGAAAAGTCCGCTCATTTCAAAAGTACGGCGGACTGGCATACACACGGCCGGATTGTCCGCCGAAATGCGAGTACGACGGACAGAATTAAAAAAAAAACGAAATTCTTAGTACGCCTGACTGCACGCTGAAAAAGTCCGCTGAAGCCCACACACGAGCGGACTGTCCGCTGAAATGTGTTTCGGCGGACTAAGTAGGCCATACAGTCCGCTCGTGTGTACGCGGCATGACAGTTTATATAAATCTGTACAACAGAGTTGTCCCAGTGCACTTAATAAAACTTTGTAAAAAAAAGACATGATGGGGCACCTAAACTCTCTTCCTCACAATTACATTTCTGGTCTCTGTGGTGCCAGGTTTGGCAGAATGACAGGTCTCTTAAAAACGTGATACTCGCTTTTAGTGTGAGTCCCAAGCACATAATTCCTGCATTGGTGTCATGGGTTTCAACCTTGTGTTTAAGTACTAAGTCAGATAGTAGAGAGGCAGTGTTCAGACCTGGGTATTAGCTACCTTCAAGCCAAGTGTGGTATCCTGGGAGGAATAGAAAAAAGTTACATTTACCCCCGGCACTGGGGTATTTCCAAAGACGTCAACAGAGGCAGGAAAGCATGGGGAAGGTAAGTATATATCAGTGGGTGGCAAAGAAGGCTTTCAAGACAAATTTTCTTTTTGCCCTGAATGGGAAAAAAATGATAGATTCCCCTTAAGAACATCATTACCAGATCCTGTATAATAACAGTGTGGCCTGCCTCGTACTGCTCTCCTCAGCTTCCTGTTTATTAGCAAGTCCACCAATCATACTTTGTATTTTTATTTGCATTACAAATTTGCTCTAAACAGTAGTTATAATAATATTAACTCTTGATAAGGGCCACAGTTAGAATGTAAGTCAAGTAGAATATGTATAATGTGTGCATGACATTATAAAGCAATAAAATAATAACATGAACAAATGACATGTCACATATACCCACATGTAACTTATACTTGATCATATTTTAGATTGTGGTTTTGGAACAAGCTGAAATTTCATGTACAGCAAATATTCTAGTAATTGCTTACCTGACTCACAGGCAAATGTCTTTGAAGTCTCATCGTGAAAGATAATTGCTACCGCATGTTTCTTGGTCTCTCGAGGCAGCCGTGTTATAGTTTTGATATTGTGCAGTTCTGTTACCTAGAAAAAGAAAGATTTATGTTTAATTCCTACAGAATAAAAAAAGCACACAGGCTCTCATGACAACATACTTTGTCCAAAAAAAAGTTACAATAACATTATTTATTACATCTGGTTGTTTCCTGCGCTGCATGCTGATTATATTGCTTGTCCTTTTAGTTTGCCATTGGATGATACTCCAACAATTTAAGAATTTTAACGTTTTTTTTTTGTGGGCACCTGCATGCATGCTGTAATCATTATTTAATCTTATGGAGTACTCTGTATTTCAGAGTGAACTTACAATTGTCATATTTTTCCCTCCCAACACCTGTATCTTGCTTCTGTTAAGTCGAGTTGCCTATCATAGGGTCCAGTTAGGGGGCTAGAGATGGCTTCTTTGCAATGTAATTGGGCACTAGCATCTTTTTTAGGCCACAGGTCAACTTTAAAGTATGTTGATGAAAACAGTGAATCCTACATAGAATAGGCCTGAAAACATATCTCTGACATTTGTGAGCTGCATTCGTATTTTAGGTCAATGGGTCACTATTTCATGTCAGAAGCTCAACTTCAATGTTTAATTAAAGTGGTTTTAAACCTCAGTCATGGAATCTGAACAAAGCACATATACCTGTAATGTTTACTTGTCTCTCGCCAAAGCTCTATGTGTCATTTCTCTCGGGCACTTCTCACTTCTAAGAAGTTTTCCCAATACATGGGATAGATTTTTGTTGGGAAGGGGGGGTTGGGAAGCACAGCAGACATCTTGTCTTCAATCAAGTCTCACACACTGTTACTGCAGTCTTTTAACCCCCTCCTCTGTGCTCCCGACAGATGAAAAAAGATTGTAACACTTTTCTGCCCTTTTGAAGGGGTGTAGGGAAGAGAATACAGCAGATAAACAAGTAAAACATATGTAGGGAGATTTGTTTCATCTCTGTGTATCATCTGAGTCTGTATACTTCACTGGGTTTACAACCACTAAGTTTCAGATAAAATGGGGAAGAGTTAAAACGTATAAACTCAGTACCTCTCAGTGCACATCCTCTCTTATGGGGTAAAGCAAAACCTTTGCTAACAATCTTTGGCATATGTTGCCACATATATACCTCTAACTGTACCATTTAATATGTCTGGTTATATTTTTAATATTTTTGTTTTCACCCTCTGCTAAAAATGTTCTGGGTTTTGTAAGATATAAAGTCCAAATAGAAGCTGGACTACTCACAGTACTCAGCCGTGTAATGATGGGTGCTTGAAGTGAATACCATGGAGGGTGTCATGCCAGAATCAAATGCAAGATACAAAGTCACCAGCACTTCAAATAAACATGTTTTGTGTACTAAAGTGGTCTTGTTGCTGTCACCTTCTTCTTCTCCGTCTTCTCTTCTTCTTCTCTTCTTCTTCCTTCCGATGTTGACATGACGCTCTCTCTGGCCGTAATGGCAGGGACGCATTGTGCGGCGACTTATGTAGGGATAAGGGGTGGGGTCACCATGGAGGATGCTGGGAATGTGACATCATAAGAGGCAGGGTCACCATGTAATATCACCCGGTGACCTCGCCCCTTATCCCTATATAAGTCACCACACAATGCATCCCTGCCATTACGGCCGGAGAAAGCATTGTGTCAACATCGGAAGGAAGAAGAAGAAGAGGAAAGAAGGAGAAGAAGAAGAAGGCGACAGCGACAAGACCGGGCCAACGCTAGTAAAAGAGCTGTAAGAGGATAGCGGAGGCCCGGAAAGAAGAACCGAAGAGCGGGACAAGACCCCCGAAGTCGGAAGAAGACCCCCGGATGGCGGCGGCGATGAAGGAGAAAGCCAGGCTCCTCCGCTACTAAAAGAGCTAGTGTTAAAAGAGCAGAAGATAGAGGAGGAGTCCGGCCAGAAGACCCCCGAAGATGGAAGAAGACCCCCGGAGCTGTCTAATAAAGTATTTTAAAAACCTTTGTTGTGTTTTTTTACACACTTTTTCCGACAGGTGAATGGGTAGGGGGACATCGTACCCCATACTCATTCACATAGGGTGGGGGGCCAGAATCTGGGGGCCCCATATTAAAGGGGGCTCTCGGATTCTGATAAACAGACCGCAGACCCCGACAATCAATGGCCAGGGTTGTCGGGAAGAGGCCCTTATCCTCATCAACATAGGGACAAGGTGCTTTGGGGTGGGGGCCATGGGGCCCCCTCTTCCCCAAAGCACCCCCCCCATGTTGAGGGCACGCATCCTGGTACGGCTCTTCCCCACCCCCTTTCCTGACTGGCTGGGCTGCGTGCTCAGATAAGGGTCTGCTATGGACTTTGGGGGGACCCCACACCGTGTTTTCGGCATAGGGGTTCCCCTTTAAATCCATACCAGGTGACGGGGGGTAGTGATGTGTCAATCTCGCCGATGGAGGTGGCGACATTGACTTCCTTCGCTAGTTCCGTCTACCTGGAGCCACATTCAAAATGAACGGACTTTACTCCGTGTGTGGGCAAGTCCGTTCATTTCAAAAGTCCGGCAGACCCCCGCCATAGTCCGACGGATTGTCTGCTGGACCTAGTCCGCCGGAAAAGTCCTGCCGTGTGTTAGCGTGTGTGGGCAAGTCCGCTCATTCGGAAAGTCCGGCGGACCTCCGCTGCAAAGTCCGCCAGATAGTCCGATCGTGTGTACGCAGCATTAGAGAAATATAGAAATATAGGCTGCTCCTCTCAAAATCACATGTGCTGTCTTTGTAGGATTTGGGGTGTGTAGTGGTAGGGAGCGCTATATGTGTTCAATTATGACACTCCTTATACATACACAATTTAAAGTGCATAGTGCTAATTAATAATATACAGTTAATAAATCCTGACAATCAAGTGCTGAAATTGATTATTGACAGTGATTTAAATTAATACATCAAAAATAAAGTCCACAAATATTTTTCTTTTTGGGTGCAATTCTTACAACCGTCACCAGTAGCAAACTTCATGTAGATCACCCAGTGAATGTGAGTGAATTGCCTACTCACCAGACCACCATGACCTTTTTAACTAAAAAAAGGTCAGGTAAAGCTGTTAGCATGGATCAACGGCCCTGCTGGTGTGCCAAAGGAGATGTGATTGGGAACCTTGTTATTTCTCCACCGCGATAGCTCATTTAAAAAATATATAAAAACGGGACCATAGTATAACACTGTTTATTTAAAAAGATGAATAGAAAAACACGGGCCAAATGGCTACTTACATTGGTTGGTACCTTAGCCTGGCACTGAGGACTTTGGACATGACTTGCCAGACAGATGGATACCACAGTCGTCCCGCTGACGCTGTTGGTTGATCGAGCATGCGTTCCTCCGCCGTGGTGAATTGAAAACCAGAAGTGATGTGACCGGGATGCACCTCGACATAAGTTGATGTTGTAAGACAAAACGCACATTGAGGCGCACCCCAGTCACATCACTTCCAGCCACTTCCGATTTTCAATTTACCATGGCAGTGGAACGCACACTGATCAACAAACAGTGCAAGCAGGACGGCTGCAATATCTATTTGTTCATTTCTAAAGTCCTCACTGCCAGGCTAAGGCACCAACCATTATAAGCAGTCATTTGGCCCATGTTTCTATATTCATATTTTTAAATAAACTGTGTTACACTATGGTCCCATTTTGATCTATTTTTTAAATGGGCTGCTGCAGTGGAGAAACTACAAGGTTCCTTTGGCACACCAGCAGGACCGTTGACCCATGCTAACAGCTTTACTTGACCTTTTTTAGTTAAAAGGGTCATGGTGGTCTGGTGAGTAGGCAATTCACTCACATTCAGTGGGTGATCTACTCAAAGTCTGCTACTGGTGACGATTGTAAGAATTGAAGTGGCACTCAAAAAGAAAATGATTTATGGACTTTATTTTTATGTATTAATTTGAATCACTGTCAATAATCAATTATCACTGTCAATAATCAATTTCAGCACTGGTTTGTCAGGATTTATTAACTAAATTAAAAACCAGGGTGGCTTTGGCCAATTATGTCTCAAGGGGTTTAGTACATGCCCAACACTATATAAGGCCACCTGTGTGGCGGCCTTGTGTAATGTGTTGCGGTGGCGGAGAGAGACAGGCAGAGAGACAGTGTCATTTGATTTAAGTTAGATAGAATAGGCAGGTGCATCAGTTAGCTTCAGTTACAGTGTGTAGAGGATACATATACATCCCAGATGTGTTGTATATATATTTATACACTGTATTCAGTTTAGCTAGATCCGTTCCTGTTATTCTCTTCATAATATAATGACAGGCAGGAAGCTGCACTATTTGCGCTAAAGCCACGTACACACGTAGCCGTCTGTCCGACGTACTTAGTCTGGCGGACGTCCGCCAAACTGTCCGTCGGAATTTTCGAACGGGCTACTTGCCCACACACGGCACTTTTTCAGCGGACTAATACGGCGTACTAAGTCCGCCGTACTAAGTCCGCCGTACTTTCGAAATGAACGAACTCGCCCACACACGCGTGACCAACCCATGTGACATAAAGCCATGTGACACCACCCCTTGTCCCTATATAATGTAGAAAAGACAAGAAGTGCGCCAAACGAAGTGTAGTATATAAGGTAGATTACATTTAATCTGATAAAATCACACAGCCAATTGGCTACTCACAAAAGGACATTGTAGTCAGGCATAAAATGTTAAGGAGGGAGGGTAATCACAGCCACTTCTATCCGGAGGAGCAGAGATGATAAACAGCTGGAACGGCCATTCAAGATGTTCAGCAGCAGAGGCTGCGGTGTAGCAGCCTAGGTTTTGTAGAAAACGCTGCCTCGTGGATGTCCAGATGATGGCAATAGGCAGTATCAGTGCCTTCTAACGTCCGGAGAGTCAGAGAACCCGGAACTGGAAGTGCGTTCCAGCGTGGAACGCAAGCTCCGTATACCGGAAGTGGCGTGTCGGCCAATCAGAAGACGCGTTTCACAATATCCATTGTTTCCTCAGTTCTAAAGGCCAGAGCAGCAGGGGAAGCATTTATATAGAGAGCAGGATTGTTTCACACAGCAGATTGATAAATAGACATTTTTCCCCCTCTTTCCCCCTTCCCTCCCTCCCCCCCCCCCGTTAGTATAGAGGTTTTTGGATGGTGTTTGATCTTTGCGCCATCTTATTACTATTCCTTGTCCCTATATAAGTGGCCGCGCAGCGTGTCCCTGGCATTGTGGCCGGAGAGAGCGTCGAGTCAACATCTCCAGGAGAAGAAGGAGAAGAAGAAGAAGAAGAACGGAAGGCGGCAGCGGCGACAGAAGACCGGGCCACCGCCTGTAAAAGAGCTATAAGAAGGCGCGGTGGCCCGGCAGAAGAACCGAAGAGGGGGACAAGACCGAGGCCGGCAGCGAGGAAGAAAGCCAGATTCCTCCGCTAGCAAAAGAGCTAGAAGAAGATAGCGGAGGAGTCCGGCGAGAAGACCCCCGAAGACGGAAGACCCCCGGAGCTGTGCAATAAAGTATTTTATCTCGTGTGTTGTGTTTTTTTTTGTACTTTTCTTTTACAGGTGAATGGGTAGGGGTACATTGTACCCCATACTCATTCACATAGGGTGGGGGGCCGGTATCCGGGGGCCCCCTTATTAAAGGGGGCTCCCGGATTCCGATAAGCCCCCCGCCCGCAGACCCCGACATCCAAGGGCCAGGGTTGTCGGGAAGAGGCCCCCTTCCCCAAGGCACCCCCCATGTGGAGGGCACGCGGCCTGGTACGGCTAAGGAGGGGGGGGCGCTCGCTCGCCCCCCTTTCCTGGCTGGCTGGCCGGGTAGCGTGCTCGGACAAGGGCCTGTTGTGGACTTGGGGGGGACCCCCACGCCGATTTTTTTCGGCGTTGGGGTTCCCCTTTAAGTCCATACCAGGCGGCGGGGCCAGCGACGTCTCCTTCGTGGGCCCCGCCTACCTGGAGACCCGCTAGAAATGAGCGGACTTTCCTCGGGGCGGGAAAAGTCCGCTCATTTCAAAAGTACGGTGGACTGGCATACACACGGCCGGATTGTCCGCCGAAATGCGAGTACGGCGGGCAGATTGTTGTGCAAACCGAAATTCTAAGTCCGCCGTACTGTCGGGTCAAAAAAGTATGCCGGAGGCTACACACGGGGGGATTGTTTGGCGGATTTGAGTTTGCCGGACTTTTCCACCGGATTGTTTGATCGTGTGTATGCGGCATTAGTGCACTGTGTCATTTGCACAGTGTGCACCTAAAGCTTTCCCTGAATACCATTTCCGGTGTTCTCATACAAATACAAGCAGGAAGCTGCAGTATTTTGTTTTAGTGTCCTTTGCACAGTGTGCACCTAAAGCTTTACCTAAATACAATTGCCGGTGTTCTCATACAAATATAGGCAGGGAGCTGCAGTATTTTGTTTTAGTGTCTTTTGCACAGTGTGCACCTAAAGCTTTACCTGAATACAATCGCCAGCATTCTCATACAAATACAGGCAGGGAGCTGCAGTATTTTCTTTTAGTTTCCTTTGCACAGTGAGCACCTAAAGCTTTACCTGAATACAATTGCCGGCATTCTCATACAAATATAGGCAGGGAGCTGCAGTATTTTTTTTAGTGTCCTTTGCACAGTGTGCATCTAAAGCTTTACCTGAATACAATTGACGGAGTTCTCATACAAATATAGGCAGGGAGATGCAGTATTTTTTTTTAGTGTCCCTTGCACATTGTGCACCTAAAGCTTTACCTGAATACAATTGCCGACGTTCTCATACAAATACAGGCAGGGAGCTGCAGTATTTTGTCTTAGTGTCCTTTGCACAGTGTGCGCCTAAAGCTTTACCTGAATACAATTGCCGGCGTTCTCATGCAAATATAGGCAGGGAGCTGCAGTATTTTGTTTTTGTGTCCTTTGCACAATGTGCACTTAAAGCTTTACCTGAATACAATTGCCGGCATTTTCATACAAATACAGGAAGGGAGCTGCAGTATTTTGTTTAAGTGTCCTTTGCACAGTGTGCACCTAAAGCTTACCTGAATACAATTGCCAGTGTTCTTATACTAATAATACTACAGGCAGGCAGTTGATTCTGTTAGCTGCAGTATAATCAGTATATATATATATATATATATATATATATATATATATATATATATATATATGTCCCAGCTTTGTGCAGCTACATCTCCCTGCAGGCCATTAGTATGTCTGGAAGGCCAACAAGAAGAGGCAGACAGTCACAAGCCAATTAAAAAAGGCAAGCAGGCTCTGTGTCTAGAGGCAACAGTGCTGGTCGTGGACATGGTGCATCCTCATAGGTACTTGCCCAATTTTTTCAGAAGCTGGCAGCAACATGCTGAAGACTTGGTAGAGTGGATGACCAAGCCGTCCTCATCATCCTCATCCTCTCTCACCCAGGCTCATGGTACTTTGACTGGCAAAGCAGTTGCCAACGTGGCCTCTTCCCTTGGCTCAATGGCATCAGTCACTCCTTACCTAGCCCCACCATGTCCTCCTGAGGAGTCCCCCGAACTGTTTGACCACAGTGTTGGGTACATGCTCCAGGAGGATGCCCAGTGTTTTGAAGGCTCTGAGGATGGTACCCAGCTAGAAAAAGGCAGTAATGTGAGCCCAGAGAGAGGGGGTGCCTAAGAAGGACAGCAATCTGGCAGTCATGTTCCTTCAGCTGCAGCACACTGCCAGGTTTTCTCCAGTGATGAGGAGGGAGGGGATGAGGAGGTCACTGACTCCACATGGGTGCCTGATAGGAAAGAGGAGGAGGAGGAGGCACATCTTGTCAGGGATGGCTTAGCCCTTCCTTCCCTGGGCTGGCTGCTCAGCTGACGGCTAATTGCCAGCTCTCTTCTCTCTCCACAGTTACCAGCTGTTCCTGATGATGCTCGTCTGACCTGCCTACTTAAAGCCTTCCAGCTCACTTCAACTCTGCCTTTGCCGTGGTCACATCACAAGAAACCATCTCCTGAGGTTTGTTTAAAGACTGGCTTGCTGACATCCCTTCTGGCTCCTTATCCTGCTTGCTGTTGCTCTACTTGGATTCCTGACTTCTGGCCTGGCTGACTACCCGATCTGGTTACTGGACTCTGGCTATGCTTGACTACGCTTTTTCTATTTACCTCTTTTTCTTTATTAATAAACAAGTGTGATTTAATTGTACTTCTGTCTCAGTCTGATTCATGGTTTCTGCCAGTAGGTGAAGGCCATGAATTCAGAAGATACAGTCAATCCACTTGTTGGTAATATTTTTTCCAGATTGGATGAGCAAGATCACTGCATGGATCAGTTTGCCATGGCATTACAAACGCTCCTGAATCGCACGGCTCACCTGAAATCCCCCATGGTGGCTGCTCCGGCAACTCAGGTTGCTCCGGCAACCTGAGGAGCAGGCCATCTCTGCTGCTGCTCCAGTCTCTGTGCAGGCACATGCCTCGAGTATTACCTCTATAAGAGTTATGTCTGGTTCTGCTTCGCTTCCCCAGCAATTTGGGGGCAATCCAGTTCAATACAGATTGTTTCTCAATCAGGTTGAGATATACTTCGAGATGCTTCCCCAGGCGTTTCCCACGGACATAAGGAAAGTAGGTTTTCTGATATCTTTGCTTTCTGAGAGAGCCTTGGCCTGGGCTAACCCTCTATGGGAGACACAAAAACCTGTTGTCTTGAGTTACTCAGTTTGTGGCCTCCTTTAAATGCACATCTGACGTTCCTGCACCCTCCGCTTCTGCTGCCAAGTGCCTCGTGTCCATCAAACAGAGTACGAGAACTGTTGCCGACTACGCTATTGAATTCCGTACTCTGGCAGCAGGGGTTGCTTGGAACAATGAGGCCCTCGTGGCTGCTTTTTCTCATGGTCTCTCGGATTCCATCAAGGATGAGATAGCAGCCCGAGATATACCCACTGAGCTGGAGAGCTTGATCTCGTTTGCCATCCTCATTGACTCCAGACTCAGAGAAAGACTTTCTCTTAAGGAGCGCTTGCGGAAGCCTCCTGTACATTTGCCTCCGAGCTTTGTAGTCCCACCCATGCCTCCCTCACCTCCCATGCCTCCTGGTACTGAGTTGGTCAGTAAAGATGAACCCATGCACCTGGGCTTCACGCGTCTCTCTGTGGATGAGAGAGCCTTTAGGAGGAGGGAGAGATTGTGCCTTTATTGTGGCCAGGCAGGTCACTTTTTGAAGTCTTGTCCTACCCGTCCAGGGAACGCCCGAACCTTGAGGTCCTGTCATGGACAGACCTTAGGTGGCGTTGTTTCATCCCTAGTTATCCAGAAGGATAAGCCCCTGGTTTTGGTAACCCTTTCTTGGGCTGAGTTGTCCATCGAGATACAGGCTCTAATCGACTCTGGGGATGCGGGCCTGTTCATTAATGCTGCATTTGTTTCGCAGCGCTCGATTTTGCTGCAGCTGCATGACACTCCACTTGCCATTGAGGCTTTTGATGGGAAACCTTTACAGCCTGCCCATGCGACTCATGAGGCGGTTCTGTTGTCCATGGCCGTAGGGGCTCTTCACCATGAGATAATCCAATTCCAAGTTATTTCCTCACCCAGGTTTCCGCTGGTTATTGGTTATCCTTGGTTACAGAGGCACAACCCCTCTTTTAAATGGCTCCGTGCTGAGGTTCTCTCCTGGTCACCACAATGCAGTGAGACATGCTTCCTGAAGGTATCGAAGGTCCTGTGCACCTCTTCACTCCCCTCCCTGCCAGAGAGTACCGCGATTTTAGCAATGTCTTTGATAAAGGTCAAGTCGGTAGTTTGCCTCCACACCGGTTTTATGATTGCGCAATTGACCTTCAACCTGGTGCCATACCTCCTCATGGCTGGGTTTACCCTTTGTCGGTCTTGGAGGATAAGGCCATGGAGGAGTATGTTGCTGACGCAATTTCTCGAGGTTTCATCCACAAATCCTCGTCTCCTGCTGGTGCTGGTTTCTTCTTTGTGAAAAAGACCTTGAACCGAGAACTTTTATAGATTATAGGGGTCTCAATCGTGTCACGATTAAGAATGCCTACCCGATTCCATTGATTGCAGAGTTATTTGACCGCCTCAAGGGAGCAACGGTTTTCATGAAGCTTGACTTGAGAGGGGCATACAATCTCCTGCGCATTAAGGAGGGCGACGAGTGGAAAACTGCGTTTAATACCAGAACAGGCCATTATGAATACCTGGTAATTCCTTTTGGCCTTTGTAACGCCCCGGCAGTTTTCCAGGAATTTATTAACGATGTCCTCCGAGATTTGTTGCAGTTGTGTGTGGAGGTTTATCTCGATGATATCCTCATATTTTCCAAGTCCCTGGAGAGCCACTACACAGATGTCTGTTGTGTGCTTCAGAAACTAAGAGAGAACAATCTCTATTGTAAACTGGAGTAGTGTGAGTTCCATCATGAACAGGTTACATTCCTGGGCTATGTCATTTCCACTGCTGGTTTTTCGATGGACCCAGAGAAACTTTCAGCAGTACTACAGTGGCCTTGACCAGTGGGTTTACGTCCTCTGCAGCGTTTCCTGGGCTTTGCCAACTACTATCGGAAGTTTATTCGCAACTTCTCGTCTCTGGTCAAGCCCCTGACTGATATGACCAGAAAGGACGGCAACCCACAGAGTTAGTCTCCGGAGTCCATTAAGGCCTTTTAGACTCTCAAGGCTGCCTTTGTTTCTGCTCCTGTGTTGGCACATCCTGATCCTGTTGCCTTTTATCCTAGAAGTTGATGCTTCTGAGACTGGAGTTGGCGCCCTTCTGTCTCAACGTCCTAACTCTGAGAGCGCTGTGCATCCATGTGGCTACTTTTCCAAGAAATTGTCACCTGCTGAGTGCAATTATGAGATTGGTGACAGAGAGCTGTTGGCGATCATTTTAGCCCTGAAAGAATGGAGACATCTCTTTGAAGGTACCACTGTGCCTGTTCTTATTCTTACTGACCATAAGAAATTTACATTCTTGTCTGAGGCTAAGCGACTCTCTCCCAGAAGGGTGCGATGGGCTCTTTTCTTGTCGAGCTTTAATTACATTGTCTCATTCTCACCCGGTACTAAGAATGTAAGGGCTGATGCCTTGTCACGACAATTTTCCTCCACTTCCAAGTCAGAGTCGGTTCCGGTTCCTATGATTCCTCCTGATCATATCTTGGCTACGGTTCGCACCAGTCTTACTTCTCCTTTGGGTGACAAAATTCTTTCTGCTCAGGTCCATGCTCCACCTGATAAACCTTGTGACTGCTGCTTTGTCTCAGAGAGTCTCTGTACTGCTGTGCTCCAGACTTACCATTCTCCCAAGGCAGCTGGCCATCCTGGGAAGAATCAACTCATTTGGGCCATTTCCCAACAATTCTGATGGCCTAGTCTACGGGCTGATGTTACTGCCTTCGTAGCTGCCTGTCCCTTGTGTGCTCAGAGTAAGGTTCCACAACACCTCCCAGTGGGCCTCCTACAACCCATACCCAATGGAGAGAGGCCCTGGACTCACCTGTCTATGGATTTCCTTATGGTTGTTTGACCGGTTCTCAAAGATTTGCATTGTATTCCACTTAAGAAGTTGCCTCTAAGGAACTGGCTTCCATTTTTTCTCGGGAGATCTTTCGCATACATGGGCTATCCAAGGTGATTGTCTCGGACAGGGGCAGTCAGTTTGTCTCCCGGTTCAGCCTTTTGTGCACAGTTGGGAATCCAGCTTGTGTTCTCTTGCGTAGCACCCGAAGTCTAATGGGGCCACAGAACGAGCCAATCAGTCCTTGGAGCAATTCCTACGTTGCTATATTTCTGACCATCATAACAACTGGTCTGACCTATTACCTTGGGCAGAGTTTGCTCACAACAGTGCCTTGAACTGGCGAATTATGGTTTCCAACCTTCCATGTTGTCGGACTCGTTCTTTCTGCAGAGTATTCCTGCATTAGAGGAGCATCTCGGTGGTCTTCGTTCCACTTGGGTACAAGTCCAGGAGGCTTTGCGTCATGCTAATGATAGGTACAGACTCCATGCTGACCGCAGATGCCTGCCTGTGCCTTCCTACCAGGTTGGGGACAGGATCTGGCTGTCATCTCGCAACCTCCGGCTTAGTGTTCCCTCACTGAAGTTTGCACCTCGGTTTATTGGGCCTTTCTGTATCCTTCGCAGGATTAACCCAGTGGCTTACACGTTAGACCTTCCTCCTAGTATGCGCATCTCAAATGTGTTTCATGTCTCCTTATTGAAGGCGACATGAAACACGTTTACAGACCGTTGGTCTGTAACCGATTTACCACCTTGGTGCCACGTCCTCACCCTATTCAGGTTGAGTACCATGAGGAGTATGAGGTACAATCCATTGTTGACTCCTGTAGGTTCCGTGGGCGCATACAGTACCTGGTGCATTGGAAGGGATACGGTCCGGAGGAACGCTCCTGGGTTTCATCCTCTGATGTACATGCCCCTGTCCTCCTCCGCGAGTTCCATAGGCGGTTTCCCCTCAAGCCCGGTGGCCCTTCGAGGGAGAGGGGTCATTGAGGAGGGGGTACTGTCAGGGCTGGCTAATTGCCAGCTCTCTTCTCTCTCCAAAGTTATCAGCTGTTGCTGATGATGCTCGTCTGACCAGCCTACTTAAAGCCTTCCAGCTGACTTAACCTCTGCCTTCGCCTTGATCACATCACAAGAAACCATCTCCTGTGGTTTGTTTAAAGACTGGCTTGCTGACATCCCTTCTGGCTCCTTATCCTGCTTGCTGTTGCTCTACTTGGATCCCTGACTTCTGGCCTGGCTGACTACCCGATCTGGTTACTGGACTCTGTCTATGCTTGACTACGCTTTTTCTATTTACATTTTTATTTTTTTTTATCTATTTATTTATTGCATCCTCCCAATGTTAAGGGCATGTGGCCTGGTACGGTTCAGGAGGGGGGGCGCTCTCTCGTCCCTCCCTCTTTTCCTGTGGCCTGCCAGTTTGCGTGCTCGGATAAAGGGTCTGGTATGGATTTTTAGGGGGAACTCCACGCCATTTTTAAAAAAAATTGGCATGGAGTTCCCCTTAAAATCCATACCAGACCTGAAGGGTCTGGAATGGATATTTGGGGGAACCCCACATCATTTTTTTTTTAAACTTGAAGCCGTGTTCCCCTTAATATCTATACAAGACCTGAAGGGCCTGTCTTTATCTTTATCAATGACTTTCAATGACCATTCTCTGTATTACGGGGAGCCGACAATTCATTATAGCTACGAGTGATTTTAAATGACTTTTTTTCCTGCAGAAATGACACTTTGTGCAGGGACAGTTCTAAGCACGGGAAACATGCGCCTCTTCACAGGCATACTATATACACCCCCAGGTACGAAGTTTAAAGGAATATTACACTTTTATTGTTTCACATTAAGCATTATTAACATCACTGCTCCCGAAAACACGTCCATTTTTAACAATTTTTTTTGCATTGATACATGTCCCCTGGGGCAGGACCTAGGTCCCCAAACACTTTTTATGACAATAACTGGCATATAAGCCTTTAAAATTAGCACTTTAGATTTCTCCCGTAGACTTGTACAGGGTGTTCCGTGGCTTTTCGAATTTGTCGCGAACACCACAAATTGTTCGTTGTTCGGTGAACAGGCAAACAGCATTGTTCGAGTCGAACATGAGTTAGACTCGAACTCGAAGCTCATCCCTTCTCTGCGTGTTATTCCAAAAGTTCTTTGGTGTGGGCCTTTTTTGAGACGAGTGCGTCAGATCCCACTGCTGCTATTTGCAACATATGTCTCAAGCGTATCTCGCGTGGCCAAAACATCAGCCATTTGGGCACCACATGCTTGACCAGTCATATGTCGACCTGCCATGCAGTTCATTGGCAAGCGTACCTAAAAGACCCACACCAAAGAACAAAGCAGACCTCTCCTTGCTCCTCATCAGCTGGGATCTCCAACCCCACTATACCTTCAGTCCTCTCTGAAACCTGCACTGAGAGGAATGATGGTGTAGAATTAGGTGTGTCACAGCCAAGTACTTGCGTGCAATGTGCTATCGGTACACCAACGTCAGATTGTACCAGGCAAATTTCCCTGCCCCAGCTGCTGCACCACCGAAAGAAGTTCACTCCCAGCCATCCACATTCCCAGCAGTTGAATGCTAGCTTGGCTAAATTGCTAGCACTTCAACTGCTGCCTTTTCGGTTGGTAGACTCTGCCCCCTTCCGTGAGTTTGTGGAATGTGTGGTTCCTCAGTGGCAGGTTCCCAAATGCCACTTTTTTGCATGGAAGGCAATTCCGGATCTCGCATGTGGAAGGCAATGTCTTGGCCTCGATGGACAGGGACGTTGCCTATCTTTCATGGCGCATTGGGTGACTCTGCTAGCAGCTGGGAAGGATGCAGGACAAGGTGCAGTAGTGTTGGAGGTTGTTCTGCCACCAAGCCTCCAAAATGCTACCACTGGTGATTCTGACACACCTCTCTCCTCCACCCCCCCTCTTCTTCTTCCTCTATGGCCTCTTCCTGTGCTTTGTTCTCGGAACCAGCGGTGCTCTGTAGGCGTTCAAGAGGCTACGCAAGTATGCAGGCAAAAAGATGCCATGCTGTGCTTGTGCTGGTGTGCTTGGGGGACAAAAGCTACACTGAGGCAGAGATTTTGTCAGCTCTGCAGGGGCAGGCTGAGAGGTGGTTGACACCATGCCAGCTTAAGCCAGGAATGGTGGTTTGCGACAATGGCACCAACCTCCTTTCCACTCACCGACAGGGACAACTGACCCATGTGCCCTGTGTGGCTCACGTCCTTAATTTGGTGGTGAAGCAGTTCTTGGAAAGGTACCTTACAGGATGTCCTGAGGCAGGCCAGGAAAGTCTGTGTACATTTCTGCCAGTCATATAATGCCAGTGCTAGGCTGGCTGACCTCCAAAAGGAATTTAACCTGCTGTCATGGTTATGCAGTGATCTTCCTGTGTTTGCTTACCTTCCCTCATGTCTTCAGACTAAGAAGCCAGCTACTTCCACCTGGTGGTTTTTATAACCTCTCCTCTAAGCATGGCTCCACCCCAGGCCCTATCAGGGAGCCTATATAAACCTGTGCACTGCAGGGCTCAGTGCTGATCAACCATTGTGTATTCCTTTGTGTATTAGCTTCCTGTTTCCTGTCGTGTGCTCTGCTTCTGATTTCCGTTACCGACCTTGGCGTGTTCTGACCATCCCTGCTTGCCTGTGACCCTGACCTATTGGCGTGTACCCGACTATTCTGTTCTGCTTGTGGCCCCGACCTTGGCTTTGTCCCTCACCATCCCTATCCTCCTGTTACCTACTGTGGGTGTGAGCTGGGGGACCCTGGGGGTCGACCTGGAGCCAGTTGCAGCCAAGACCATCTTCACCACTCGAAGCTCTGGTGAACACCAGCTGGCTCTTAGACTCCGCGCCCCGGGGAATCTTACGCTCTTACCCCAGTGGGATCTGTCCCCCGTCTGCAGCCATCAGCCATAGGGTCCACAGCCTTGCGGTGCATCCCCAACCCTACGGTGTGCACCTGTCACCTGGGCTCTAGGTGACCTGACAGTTTGATCAGCCATGGACCCAGCTGACGTGCCGCTTCCTGCAGATGATCCATTGCAGAGCTTAGTTCGGCGACTTGAGACCCAAGAATAGCATCAGACGCAGGTGATGCAATTCCTTCAGGATTTGGCATCCCGTTTTGAACAGGTTCAGGCCTCATTAGGACCCCCAGTTCAACAACCTCAACCGCTATCTGCGACTGCACCTATCGCACCAGTCGCATCCACGCATTCATTAGTACTGCCAGCTCCATCCCGTTTCTCTGGGGACTCCAAGGCCTGCAGGGGCTTCCTCAGCCAATGCACAATTCATTTTGAACTTCAGCCCCAAAACTTCCTGTCCGATCGGGCAAAAGTCGCATATATCATATCCCTCCTGTCCGGCGAGGCGTTGGCTTGGGCCGCCCCTCTGTGGGAACTGAATGATCCAGTGGTGTCTAGCCTGTCTGATTTCTTGAAACTTTTTCGGAATATCTTCGAGGAACCAGGTCGTGTCTCCTCAGCGGCTAGCGCTCTTTTACGTCTCCGTCAAGAGGCCGCTTCTGTGGGACAGTATGCTCTTCAGTTCCGTATCCTCTCAGCTGAATTGAGCTGGAATAATGAGGCCCTAGTTGCAACCTTTTTACATGGCCTCTCTGATAGAGTGAAGGATGAATTACCAGGAAGATCCCTTCCTGCTGACCTGGACAGTGTCATCACCTTGTGTAACCAGATCGATATTCGCTTTCAGGAGAGGGCCCTGGAAAAAAGACGCCAGCACTCCCCGTTCTTTAGGCAGCCTGAGTCCCCAGTCCCTTCTCCTCGATTCGAGGAGCACCCCCTGCCTACCGAGGAACCTATGCAGTTGGGCTGGACTAAGTTATCTCCCGAGGAACGCGCTAGGCGCAGAACTCTGGGCCTATGCCTCTATTGTGGGGCTAAAGGTCATTTCCGTGACACTTGTTCTCTTCGTCCGGAAAAACGCTCAGGGCTAATACATCTGGAAGGTGGAGTATTAGACCCTGAAATATCACCTTCACCGTCTCGTCTTCTCCTTTCTGTGTTGCTTCATGTCGGTGCTTCCTCTCGTTCGGTCTCAGCACATCTTGATTCCGGAGCCGCTGCCAATTTCATGGATTGGGAAACTGCATCCTCCATGAGACTTACCCTTTTGCCCCTTACAACACCATTGGTGGTCTTGGCGATTGATGGCACGGTTCTCCCAGGGGGTCCTATCCGCTTCCAGACTATTCCTGTTAAGATGTCAGTAGGGACACTCCACCAGGAGTGGATATCCTTCCTTGTCTTACCTAAGGCTTCATCTCCTATCATATTAGGTCTTCCTTGGTTTCGGCTCCATTCTCCACACGTTGACTGGTCTGCTGGACGGATCCTGGCTTGGGGTTCCTCCTGTTCCTCTTCCTGCCTACTCAAGGGTACCCCAAAGGAGAGACTTCCCGTTACCACCATCCCAGTATCTTCTGCTTTTTCTGCTGTATATGGCGATCTCTGGGACGCGTCCTGCAATAGTCGGACTGGTGCACTCTCTGGGTCATGTGATACTCTGGATGAGGAGCCCACCTATGAACCTGAGTCGATCATTCGCTCCAGTTCGCATAACCATTTACCTCTGCCTGTCCCTAATCTCCCTTGGACGCACAGCCAGGCTAACTTGTCTGCAAGTTCCAGAGTCACTATGCCTTGTGATGCGATCGAGATGGTCGCCACATCTGACAATACTAATCAGTCGGCCTCCACACCACTTATGCCAGTCCAGCCCATGCCCTATGAGCTTCCTGCTTCTTGTTCAGGACCTTCTGTGACCCAGCCTCACCCTACTACTACTATGTCCGTTCAACCCCATTTAAGAGGCTCAATCCATCCTTTGGATAGAATACCTCATTCGGCCAGGAGGGGTTTTCAATCTTTTTCTCAGGGTTCTGTTTGTGTTTCTGATATCCAGCTTAAATCTTGCGACATGTCACCCCCTAACCAACCTGACCTCAGGGATCCACTGACCTCTGCCCAGTTTGGTGGTCCTGTGATGGATGCCCAACTCAACTTTAAGGGTGAGGGGGTCCCTGCTCAGACTCCTGATCTTCTCATGCCCTTACCCATTCCTAAAAAGCCTTTAGTCCCCAAGTCCTCTCGTCCTCTCCCTACCTCTGCTTTGGTTTCTGAGGATAATCTAAAATACAAGGTTAGTCAAGTTTTGGATTCCCGGCTCCGTAAAGGCATTCTTCAATACCTCGTACTTTGGAAAGGGTTGGGTCCTGAGGAGAGGTCTTGGATCACTGCATCTGAGGTCTTTGCTCCCTGTCTGTTAAGGAGGTTCCATCTGGAGTTTCCCTTTAAGCCTGGACCCAGGCAGGGAAGGGGGAGGCCTCGTAAGAGGGAGGGTACTGTCATGGTTATGCAGTGATCTTCCTGTGTTTGCTTACCTTCCCTCATGTCTTCAGACTAAGAAGCCAGCTACTTCCACCTGGTGGTTTTTATAACCTCTCCTCTAAGCATGGCTCCACCCCAGGCCCTATCAGGGAGCCTATATAAACCTGTGCACTGCAGGGCTCAGTGCTGATCAACCATTGTGTATTCCTTTGTGTATTAGCTTCCTGTTTCCTGTCGTGTGCTCTGCTTCTGATTTCCGTTACCGACCTTGGCGTGTTCTGACCATCCCTGCTTGCCTGTGACCCTGACCTATTGGCGTGTACCCGACTATTCTGTTCTGCTTGTGGCCCCGACCTTGGCTTTGTCCCTCACCATCCCTATCCTCCTGTTACCTACTGTGGGTGTGAGCTGGGGGACCCTGGGGGTCGCGACCTGGAGCCAGTTGCAGCCAAGACCATCTTCACCACTCGAAGCTCTGGTGAACACCAGCTGGCTCTTAGACTCCGCGCCCCGGGGAATCTTACGCTCTTACCCCAGTGGGATCTGTCCCCCGTCTGCAGCCGTCAGCCGTAGGGTCCACAGCCTTGCGGTGCATCCCCAACCCTACGGTGTGCACCTGTCACCTGGGCTCTAGGTGACCTGACACCTGCCCAAGAACCGTCTAATCTGTGACATGCCCACCAAGTGGAACTCAATGTTGGCCATGCTGCAGTGGCTGCACATGCAGCAGAGGGCCATCAGTGAGTACCTGTGTGACTATGACACCAGGACAGAATCAGGGGAGCATGTTTTTTTTTTCCCCACACCAGTGGGCCATTGATCAGGGATGCATGCACTGTCCTGTTACCATTTGAGAAGGAATAGGATAGTCACTCAGCATAACAGGATAGTCACTCAGCATCAGCATAGGCAGTCTTGAAGGGATCTGAAATCTCAAAAAAATTATTCGATTACATCAGAATCAGGTGCCTGGTAGCTGGTGGTGATCCAAGACATGAGTAAGGTGATCAGTGACAGTGCATGTATCAGTGACACTGTCCCTCTTGTCCACCTGTTGGAGCACACGCTGCGTGGAATAATGGACAGGGTACTTGAGGCAGAACAGAGGCAGGAAGAGGAGGACTTCCTTACCTCTCAAGGCCCCCTCTATCCAGACAGTGTTCTTGCTGGCCTGCTGATCACACAGGAAGAGGAGGAGGAGGAGGAGGAGGAGGAGTAGGATTGTGTCAGCAAGGATGTGGAGCCCAGCACTCAGCATCAGCAGCAGTCTTTAAGGGATCATTTACAGTCCCAAGAAACCCATGGACTTGTACGTGGCTGAGAGGAGGTGGCTGCAGATCATGTTGTCTTTAGTGACCCAGAGGACTCCGGACCAAATGCCTTAGCTAACCTACACTGCATGGCCTCCCTGATCCTTCAAAGCCTGCGGATCAAGGAGAGGGATCATTACTGGCTGGCAGCCCTCCTTGATCCACGTCACAAGGGTAAGGTTGCAGACCTTATCTTGCCGTCACAGAGGGAGCAGAGGATTAAACATCTTCAGGAGGCCTTGCAGAAAGGTCTGTGCAATCCTGGTCCTGGACAATGTGTTGCTGAGGCTTTGGTCAGTTACAGAAAGAATGGTGGAGAAGGTGGCCGTCTGACCGATGCGTTCAGACAATTTTTTAGTCTGCAGCCCCAAGGTATGATCCAGCAACCATCGCCAGCATCTGATTTACATGGTGTAGGTACAATATCTGTGAGTGGTTGCAGTGTTGTGGCAACAGCACCAGTGCCTAAGGCCAAATTTTTCAGCCCCTGTCTAACAGGGGCGTGTAATTACAATTTTTGATGCAATACTTTGCAGCAGGGCTCATTCCTGCGCGCCAACTACAGTTTCTGTGAGGTGTTGCAGTGTTGTGGCAACAGCACCAGTGCCTAAGGCCAAATTTTTCAGCCCCTGTCTAACAGGGGCGTGTAATTACAATTTTTGATGCAATACTTTGCAGCAGGGCTCATTCCTGCGCGCCAACTACAGTTTCTGTGAGGTGTTGCAGTGTTGTGGCACCAGTGTCTAAGGCCCAATTTTTCTGCCCCTGTTCAACAGGGACATGTAATTACAATTCTTGGTCTAATATTTCACAACAGGGCCCATTTTCTGCTCCCACCAAGAGTAACTGTGAGGGCTTACAGTGGAGAAATAACAGAGGAAGAATTATTGCGGTGCTGGACACTTTTTTTTAACCACTTGCTTACTGGGCACTTAAACCCCCCTCAGTCCCAGACCAATTTTCAGCTTTCAGCGCTGATGCATTTTGAATGACAATTGCGCGGGCATACAACACTATACCTAAATGAAATTTTTCCCACAAATATAGCTTTCTTTTGGTGGTATTTAATCACAGCTGGGAGTTTTATTTTTTGCTAAACAAACAAAAAAAGATGCAAAAAAAAAAAAAAATCATGTTTAATAGTTTGTTAGAAAATTTTGTAAACAGGTAATTTTTCTCCTTCATTGAAGTGCGCTGATGAGGCGGCACTGATAGGCTGCACTGGTGGGCACTGATAGGCTGCACTGGTGGGCACTGATAGGCTGCATTGGTGGGCACTGATAGGCTGCACTGGTGGGCACTGATAGGCATAGTTAAGGCGGCACTAATAGGCACAGATAAGGCGGCACCGATGGGCACAGATAAGGCGGCACTGATGGGCAAAGACAGGCACAGATAAGATGGCACGGATGGGTGGCACAGATGGGTGGCACGGATGGGTGGCACTAAGGGGCACTGATAGGTACCACTGATAGATGGGACTGATGGGCACTGATAGGTGGCACTGATAGGTGGCACTGCTGGGCACTGATGGGCGGCACTGCTGGGCACTGATGGGCACTGATGGGCGGCACTGCTGGGCACAGATATGTGGCACTGGGGTGCAGCACCTTTGTTGAGGCAGACTGTGGGCACTGCTGGGTGGCACTGTGGGCACTGCTGGGTGGCACTGCTGGGTGGCACTGTGGGCACTGCTGGGTGGCACTGCTGGGTGGCACTGTGGGCACTGCTGGGTGGCACTGTGGGCACTGCTGGGTGGCACTATGGGCACTGCTGGGTGGCACTGACAGGGGGGACACATTTTTTATTCAGGCAGGCAAAGCAGGGGGCAGGTGGGCACTGGCAGGGCTGGCCGTGATCGGGACTGATGTCCCGATCACGGCCGTCGGTGATCGGCTTTTTTTTTTTCTCCTCGCGCTGTCAGCGCGAGGAGGAATAATAGCCGATTACCGGCTCCGTTATATCACATGATCAGCTGTCATTGGCTGACAGCTGATCACGTGATAAGGGGTCAGGATCGACCCCTTGCACGGATCGGTGATCAGGCGAGTCTCGTAGACTCGCCGATCACAGAGCGCGCCGCGCGTGCCCCTCGGGGGGCACGCAGGCCGCTCGTGCACGGGACTATGTCAATCGGCTATAGCGTGGGTCTCAAGTGGTTAAATGGAATATATGTAAATAGGATCCCCAATTTAGGGGTAAGAAAAGAGAGAGAGTGTTATAACATATGATAAAAGTAGAAAAATGTATTATTTAATTGAATACAATTCTTTAAAATGCAAAAGAGGTAATTAAGGTGACAAATAAACCACATTGATTTATTCAGGATTGAATATCCACGTTCAATCATTCAATTTGATTGAGGTTGTGTTTGGCTAGTAAGGCAGAGTCCCAACATCTTTCGCCTCAACAAAGGCTTCTTCAGGGGAGCCAATATTCAACGTCAAGTGGTTGCAACAAAAATCACCCTGGCCAAACCCCTACCATGGCAATCGATTAGGGAAACCTTCTTAACCACTACAGCTCCGGACCAATAAACACCTTAAGGACCAGAGGTCTTTTTCCAATTTCGCACCGTGCTGCTTTAACTGGTAATTGCGCAGTCATGCAATATTGCACCCAAATGAAATTTGCGTCCTTTTCTTCCCACAAATAGAGCTTTCTTTTGATGGTATTTGATTGCCTCTGCGATTTTTATTTTTTGCGAAATAAATGGAAAAAGAGCGAAAATTTTGAAAAAAAAAGATATTTTCTTCTTTTTGTTATAAGAAAAATCGAATAAACTAAATTTTAGTCATACATTGAGGGCAAAATGTATTCAGCCACATGTCTTTAGTAAAAAAAATGTCAATAAGCGTATATTTTTTGGTTTGCGCAAAAGTTATAGCGTCTACAAACTAGCGTACATTTTCTTGAATTTACAAAGCTTTTAATTTATGACTGCCTATCTCATTTCTTGAGGTGCTAAAATGGCAGGGCAGTACAAACCCCCCCCAAATGACCCCATTTTGGAAAGTAGACACCCCAAGGAAATTGCTGATGGGTTTGTTGAGCCCATTGAATATTTATTTTTTTTGTCCTAAGGGATTGAATAATGACAAAACCAATCACCACCTTCAGGATTTCTAAGGGTGCAAATTTTTGATTTCACTCCTCACTACCTATCACAGTTTTGAAGGCCATAAAATGCCAAAATAGCTCAAAACCCCCCAAAATGACCCCATTTTGGAAAGTAGACACCCCAAGCTATTTACTGAGAGGCATGTTGAGTCCATGGAATATTTTATATTTTGCCACAAGTTGCGGGAATATTACAAACTTTTTTTTTTTTGCACAAAGTTGTCACTAAATGATATATTGCTCACACATGCTATGGGCATATGTGAAATGACACCCCAAAATACATTCTGCTGCTTCTCCTGAGTACAGGGATACCACATGTGTGGGACTTTTTGGGAGCCTAGCCGTGTACGGGACCCCGAAATCCAAGCACCGCCTTCAGGATTTCTAAGGGCATACATTTTTTATTTTACTCCTCACTACCTATCACTACCTATCACAGTTTTGAAGGCTATAAAATGCCAAGATGGCACAAAACCCCCCCAAATGACCCCATTTTGGAAAGTAGACACCCCAAGCTATTTGCTGAGGGCCACGTTGAGACCATTGAATATTTTTTTTTGTCCCAAGGGATTGAATAATGACAAAAAATTAAAAAAAATTTTTTTTTTACAAAAAGTTGTCACTAAATGATATATTGCTCACACATGCCATGGTTATATGTGGAATTGCATCCCAAAATATATTCCGCTACTTCTCCCGAGTATGGGGATACCACATGTGTGGGACTTTTTGGGAGTCTAGTCGCGCACGGCACCCCGAAAACCAATCACCACCTTCAGGATTTCTAAGGGTGCAAATTTTTGATTTCACTCCTCACTACCTATCACAGTTTCAAAGGCCATAAAATGCCAAAATAGCACAAAACCCCCAAAATGACCCCATTTTGTAAAGTAGACACCCCAAGCTATTTACTGAGAGGCATGTTGAGTCCATGGAATATTTTATATTTTGCCACAAGTTGCGGGAATATTACAAACTTTTTTTTTTTTTTGCACAAAGTTGTCACTAAATGATATATTGCTCACACATGCTATAGGCATAAGTCAAATTACACCCCAAAATAAATTCTGCTGCTTCTCCCGAGTACAGAGATACCACATGTGGGGGACTTTTTGGGAGCCTAGCCACGTACGGGACCCCGAAAACCAAGCACTGCCTTCCGGATTTAAAAAAAACTGTTAGCGATCACAGGGATAAGGCCTGACTCTGCGATCGCTGCAGTTATGTGTTTAGTGTTTTGCAAGTGACAGTGATCGATCGATACTGCACTTGGGTGGGCTGGGCAGAGGGGCAAAACGCAGGTGCTAGCAGGTATCTGGGCTGATCCCGCTAACAATGCGTTTTTTTGGAACCCTAAACTGCTGGGGATGCTAGTATAGATCTGATAAGATCAGATATTGATCTGTTCAGATTCTATACCACTACAGGAGGTTTCTGCTTTGCGTGTGGGTGTTAGCGGTACTGGCACTAACCTAGCGCTGCCTGGGGTGACGCAGACCCTGACCCTAAAACCTAATTGATATCACCCGCCGGGTGATCAGGGGGTTAAACCTTTATTGGGTAATAAATGGTGGGTGCCCTGATGCTATAAAAAGCAAACTAACCAGAGTCACCCGTAACACTTATACGGTGATCAGTGGTGAAAGGGTTAACTAGGGGCAATCAGGGGGTTCAAATTTTTATTAGGTAGTATATGGGGGTCCCTGGCGCTATATAAAAACCTGACGGGGAACCTAAATAACTAACTGGCTAACCAGCGTCACCAGTGACACTTATACTGTGATCGCTGGTGAAAGGGTTAACTAGGGGCAATCAGGGGGTTAAAACCATTATTGGGTAGTATATGGGGGTACCTAACGCTATAAAAACCTGGCGGTGAACCTAAAAAAATAACTAGCTACCTAACGACACTAGTGACACTAATGCAGCGATCAGAAAAATGACCGCTTAGTGACACTGGCAAAAGGGGGTGAAAGGGTTAACTAGGGGCAATCAGGGGGTTAAAACCATTATTGGGTAGTATATCGGGGTACCTAGCGCTATAAAAACCTGGCGGTTTGTGTGCCTGTGTGTACCTACATGTCAGTGTAGTGTTGGTGCACACTTACTTTTAGTCTTCTCCTCGTAGTCCGGTCAAAAAGACCGCCCCGAGGAGAATGACATCACTTCCTCCTTCCTGTGTAAACAATACACAGTGGGAGGAAGCTTCTCATTGGCCAGGAGCGATCCAGAGGGGGTGGCCAGAAACCAACGGCCATCCCCTCATCACGGATCGCTCCTGGAGCGAACCGGACCGCCATATCCAGCGGGAGGGGGTCCGATCGGACCCCCCACCCGCTGGAAGGCAGGCACGTACATGTACGTGCTTGTGCCTGCCTGTGCCATTGCGATGACGTACAATGGCAATACGGCGGTCCTTAACCACTTTCAGACCGGACCATTTTGCTGGTAAATGACCAGAGGTCTTTTTACACTTTGGCACTGCGCTGCTTTAACTGGTAATTGCGCGGTCATGCAATGTTGTACCCAAACAAAATTTGCGTCCTTTTCTTCCCACAAATAGAGCTTTCTTTTGATGGTATTTGATTGCCTCTGCGATTTTTATTTTTTGCGATATAAACGTAAAAAGACCGCAAATTTTGAAAAAAAATGATATTTTCTACTTTTTGTTATTAGAAAAATCCAATAAACTCAATTTTAGTCATACATTTAGGACAAAATGTATTCAGCCACATGTCTTTGGTAAAAAAAAAGTCAATAATTGTATATTTATTGGTTTGCGCAAAAGTTGTCACATCTACAAACTAAGGTACGTTTTCTGGAATTTACGCAGCTTTTAGTTTACGACTGCCTATCTCATTTCTTGAGGTGCTAAAATGACAGGGCAGTACAAAACCCCCCCAAATGACCCCATTTTGGAAAGTAGACCCCCTAAGGAAATTGATAAGAGGCATGTTGAGCCCATTGAATATTTTATTTTTTTGCCTCAAGCGATTGAATAATGACAAAAAAAAAATTTTTTTTTTTTTTTTACACAAAGTTGTCACTAAATGATATATTGCTCACACATGCTATGGGCGTATGTGAAATGACACCCCAAAATAAATTCTGCTGCTTCTCCTGAGTACGGGGATACCACATATGTGGGACTTTTTGGGAGCCTAGCCGCGTACAGGGCCCCGAAAACCAAGCACCGCCTTCAGGCTTTCTAAGGGCGTCAATTTTTGATTTCACGCCTCACTACCTATTACAGTTTTGAAGGCCATAAAATGCCAAGATGGCACAAAACCCCCACAAATGACCCCATTTTAGAAAGTAGACACCCCAAGCTATTTGCTGAGAGGCATGTTGAGTCCATGGAATATTTTATATTTTGCCACAAGTTGCGGGAAAATTACAAACTTTTTTTTTTTTTTTTTTTTTTTCACAAAGTTGTCACTAAATGATATATTGCTCATGCATGCCATGGGCATATGTGAAATGACACCCCAAAATAAATTCTGCTGCTTCTCCTGAGTACGGGGATACCACATATGTGGGACTTTTTGGGAGCCTAGCCGCGTACGGGGCCCCGAAAACCAAGCACCGCCTTCAGGCTTTCTAAGGGCGTAATTTTTTGAGTTCACTTCTCACTACCTATTACAGTTTTGAAGGCCATAAAATGCCAAGATGGCACAAAACCCCCACAAATGACCCCATTTTAGAAAGTAGACACCCCAAGCTATTTGCTGAGAGGCATGTTGAGTCCATGGAATATTTTATATTTTGCCACAAGTTGCGGGAAAATTACAAACTTTTTTTTTTTTTCACAAAGTTGTCACTAAATGATATATTGCTCACGCATGCCATGGGCATATGTGAAATGACACCCCAAAATAAATTCTGCTGCTTCTCCTGAGTACGGGGATACCACATATGTGGGACTTTTTGGGAGCCTAGCCGCGTACGGGGCCCCAAAAACCAAGCACCGCCTTCAGGCTTTCTAAGGGCGTTACAGTTTTGAAGGCCATAAAATGCCAAGATGGCACAAACCCCCCCCCCCCAAATGACCCCATTTTAGAAAGTAGACACCCCTAAATTTAGGGGTACACTAGTGAGACTAGGTAATAAATGGCGGGTGCCCTGAAACTATAAAAAAATAACTAACCAACCAGCGTCACCTGTAACAGTTATATGGTGATCACTGGTGAAAGGGTTAACTAGGGGGCAATCAGGGGGCTTTATGCGGTAGTATATGGGGGTCCCTGGCGCTATAAAAAGCTGCGGCGAACCTAAATACCTACCTGCCTAACTAGCGTCACCTGTGACACTAATACAGCGATCAGAAAAACGATCGCTTATTAGGCTGGGTTCACACTGGAGCGATGCGGGAACGCCACGAATGCGCGGCGGGTTCCCGCATCGCATGCCTCCCGGCGGCAGTTCACACTGCCCTATGCGAACTGCTGGGAGTGTCAGTGAAATGTTAATGACACCCCCAGATCAGTTCGCATATCGCAGTGCGATCTGCAAACTTGGATCGCATGGTGTGAACACCCATGCGATCCGATTCTGCTGCGGACCAAAAAAAGGGTCCCGTGCGAGTTTGCGGCGGGTGCGACACGAATTCAGCCATACTATCTGTATAGCTGAACTCGAATCGCACAGAGATCGGATGTGATTTGCACTGCAGTGCGGTGCGAATCACATCCGTTCTCATAAACCGCTGCAATGTGAACCCAGCCTTAGTGACACTGGCGACGGGGGGTGATCACGGGGTTAAACCTTTATTGGGGGGGTTAGGGGGGTACCTTAGAACTAAAGGGGGCTAACCCTAACTGCCCTAACAGTTATTAGTCACAAATGACACCTGCCGGGTGATCAGGGGGTTAAACCTTTATTAGGTAATAAATGGCGGGTGCCCTGAAACTATAAAAAAATAACTAACCAACCAGCGTCACCTGTAACAGTTATATGGTGATCACTGGTGAAAGGGTTAACTAGGGGGCAATCAGGGGGCTTTATGCGGTAGTATATGGGGGTCCCTAGCGCTATAAAAAGCTGCGGCGAACCTAAATACCTACCTGCCTAACTAGCGTCACCTGTGACACTAATACGGCGATCAGAAAAATGATCGCTTATTAGGCTGGGTTCACACTGGAGCGATGCGGAAACGCCGCGAATCCGCGGCGGGTTCCCGCATCGCATGCCTCCCGGCGGCAGTTCACACTGCCCTATGCGAACTGCTGGGAGTGTCAGTGAAATGTTACTGACACCCCCAGATCAGTTCGCATATCGCAGTGCGATCTGCAAACTCGGATCGCATGGTGTGAACACCCATGCGATCCGATTCTGCTGCGGGCCAAAAAAAGGGTCCCGTGCGAATTTGCGGCGGGTGCGGCGGGTGTGGCGGGTGCGGCGGGTGCGGCGAATGGCTGAACTCGAATCGCACAGAGATCGGATGTGATTTGCACTGCAGTGCGGTGCGAATCACATTCGTTCTCATAAACCGCTGCAATGTGAACCCAGCCTTAGTGACACTGGCGACGGGGGGTGATCACGGGGTTAAACCTTTATTGGGGGGGTTAGGGGGGTACATTAGAACTAAAGGGGGCTAACCCTAACTGCCCTAACAGTTATTACAGTCACAAATGACACCAATGCAAAAAAAAAAAAAAAAAAAAAAAAATGACATTGGTGTCACTGTGACTGGGGGGCAGGGGTAATTGGGGGGGTGATCGGGGGGTAAAGGGGGGGTGTGAGTGTGCCTGGCATGTTCTACTGTGTGTGGGATGTGTTGGTGCAACTCACTGATCCGCTCTCCTCCGTGTCGGAACGAAAAATACCGACACGGAGGAGAGAATACATCACTTCCTCTCCTGTGTTTACATTACAGGAGAGGAAGTGATGTCACCGGGGATTTCCATTCGTCGGGAGCGATCGCGAGGGGGTGGCCATGAATGAATGGCCGTCCCCTCGTCCGGGATCGCTCCCGAACGAAAACCGACCGCCGCAGGCACCGGGCGGGGGCCCGATCGGGCCCCCGACCCGCGGGAGGCAAAGGACGTACATATATGTGCTTATGCCTGCCCGTGCCATTCTGATGACGTACATCGGCGTGAGGCGGTCGGCAAGTGGTTAAGTGGTTAATATAGGATGCAGATCGATCATAAAAATCACCAAATAGTGGCTAAGAATAGGATGCTTTAGTAGATCTTATTGATGGAGCAAAATATCGGTATGAAGGGCAAGAGGTTCCCTATGGATTATGATGTGGTTATACACCAACCTAGTCCAGAGGGAAGTTAGAAATATAGACACTCCAAACTGAGTCAGTGTAATACACTGTGCAGTTGGAGGACTTGTCAAAAGGTAGAGTATGCAGCAAAGTCCTGTAGCGGGCTAGACAGAACCTTGGTTCGTCCAGGCCGAGTAACAGCGTCCTTGCAGAGCCAGTGAGGGCTTACATATTGTGGCAACACCACCGACACCACCACCACCACCACCAAAGGCCCAATTTTTCTGCCCCTGTTCAACAGGTGCATGCAATTACAATTCTTGATATATTATTTCACAGCAGGGCCCGTTCCAGCGCCCACCAAGAGTAACTGTGAGGACTTACAGTGTTGTGGCAACACCAACACCTTAGACCCAAATTTATGCAGAGCATATAGGGCAGGCCCCTACTTTCAAACATCCAACTTACAAATGACTCCTACTTGCAAACGGAAGAAGACAACAGGAAGTGAGATGAAATCTACCCCTAGGAAGGGAAATTCTCTCCTGTAAGAGTTGATATGGGAAAAACGCTCTCCACTGATGCTTTATCACCAATCCTTGTTTCACTAAAAACCCAAAATTTTCAAAAAACATTTGTCATTGGGACAGAAAGTGAGGTGAAATCTTCTGAAGAGGTGCACAGACAGCAAAGAAAATGTTACAGGGGTGATAACCCTTCCCTATATTTTCCAAAAAGCTTTTTAACTGGAGCTACACTTTAAAAATGTACCAGTTCAAAATTAGAAACATTAACCGGTTCCCGACCAGCGCACGCCGATGTACGTTGGCAGAATGGCACCGGCAGGCATATTGGCATACAGGTACATCCAATCTTCAATGCCGCCCTGCCATCGTGAGCTCGCCGCCGGTGGCGTGCGCGAATGCCGGTCGGGACCCCTGTGAGTCCGGTCGCGGGTCCCGCGGACTCGATCGCCGCGGGCATAACCGCAATCGTCTCAGGGGGCGGCTGAATGGAGAAATGCCATTGTAAACAGCATTTCTCCATTCTGCCTAGCAACTAGTGATGCTGATCTCTGCTCCATGTGATTGGAGCAGAGATCAGTGTTCACTAAATGAAAGCTCAGCCCCCCCCCCACAGTTAGTAACACACTCCTAGGAACACTTAACCCCTACACTGTCACCCACTGGTTAACCCCTGCCAGTGTCATTTACACATGAATCACTGCATTTATATAGCAGTGATTGCTGTATAAATGACAATGGTCCCAAAAATGTGTCAAAAATGTCCGATGTGTCCATCATAATGTCGCAGTCACAATAAAAATCGCTGATCACCGCCATTACTAGTAAAAAAAAATAATAAAAAAAATATTAATAAAAATGCCATAAAACTATCCCTATTTTGTAAACGCTTTAACTTGTGCGCAAACCAATCAACCAATTGCTTATTGTGATTTTTTTTACCAAAAATATGTAGAAGAATACGTATCGGCCTAAACTGAGGGAAAAAATGTTTTTTTATATATTTTCGGGGGATATTTATTATAACAAAAATGAAAAAATAATGTGTTTTTTTCAAAATTGTCACTCTATTTTTGTTTATAGCGCAAAATATAAAAACTGTAGGGGTGATAAAATACCACCAAAAGAAAGCTCTATTTTTGGGAAAAAAAGGACGTCAATTTTGTTTGGGAGCCACGTCGCATGATCGCGCAATTTTCAGTTAAAGCGACGCAGTGCCAAATCGCAAAAAGTGGTCTGGTCTTTGACCAGCAAAATGGTCCAGTCTGTAAGTGGTTAAACATTAAATTAACAAACCTACAGTACATGTCTTGTTTGCACCACCTGTATACTGCTGTTCAGAGTATATAGGGCCTGGGGGCCCCCCACACCTTTCTTTTTTTAACTTGGGTGCGGGGTTCCCCTTAATATCATACAAGACCCAAAGGGCCTGGTAATGGACTGGGGGGTACCCATGCCGTTTGTCTCACTGATTTTCATCCATATTGCTGGGACCAGACATTACATTAAAGCCGCAAGCAGTTTTATATTACTTTAATTCCTTTAAAAATTTAATTTTGTGCAGGGACTGTTAAAGCACGGAAAACGTGTGCCACTTTACAGGCATACTATAGACAACTACCAAGTACGATATTTAAAGGAATATTTCACTTTTATTTTTTCACCTTAAGCATCATTAAAATCACCGCTCCAGAAAAAATTGCCATTTTAAAAAAAATATTTGCATTGATACATGTCCCCTGGGGCAGGACCCAGGTCCCCAAACCCTTTTTAGGACAATAACTTGCATATTAGCCTTTAAAATGAGCACTTTTGATTTTGAACGTTCGAGTCCCATAGACTTTAGCGAGGTTCTAAAGTTTGTGTGAATTTTCGGTCCCTTCGCAGGTTCTGGTGCGAACCGAACCGGGGGCTGTTCAGATCATCCTTAACCACTTAACAACTGCCCATTGCCGATTAACGGCTTCAGGGCGGTTGTTTAACTCTGAGAGGCCGTTAATTAACGGCCTCCCAGAATTCTGCTCTCGTGCGCCCCCTGGGGCGCGCACACGAGAGCATCCGTGACCGCTGGGTCCAGTGGACCCGGCGCATCACGAATCACGGTAAACGGCCGCTCATCGTGGCCGTTTACCACGTGATGGCTCCGTCAAATGACGGAGTGATCACTTGTAAACAAGCCGGCGTCATGTTATGACGCCGGTTCCTCCGTCCCCCTCTCTGTACCGATCGGTACAGCGGAGGGGGAAGAGATCGGTGTCAGCAGCGATGTGAGCTGCATCTGCAGTGCCCACATCGCTGCTCACCGAAAATTAACCCCTCGATTCCCTGCATTACTCTGCAATACCCTGCCATTACTCTGCATTACTCTGCAATACCCTGCCATTACTCTGCATTACTCTGCAATACCCTGCCATTACTCTGCATTACTCTGCAATGCCCTGCAACACCCTGCAATGCCCTGCAACACTCTGCAATGCCCTGCAACACTCTGCAATGCCCTGCAACACTCCGCAATGCCCTGCAACACTCCGCAATGCCCTGCAACACTCCGCAATGCCTTGCAACACCCTGCAACACTCTGCAACACCCTGCAACACCCTGCAACACCCTGCAACACTCTGCAACACTCTGCAACACTCCGCAATACCCTGCAACACCCTGCAACACCCTGCAACACCCTGCAACACTCCTCAACACTCTGCAACCCTCCGCAACACTCTGCAACACTCTGCAACACCCACCAATACCCTGCAACACTCTGCAATGCTCTGCAACACCCACCAATACCCTGCAACACTCTGTAATGCTCTGCAACACCCGCCAATACCCTGCAATGCTCTGCAACGCAGTACTCTGCAACGCCATACTCTGAGATACCCAGCCATACTCTGAGATACTCAGCCATAGTCGGTGATACCCTGCAATACCCAGCCATAGACATCCCCCCCTCCCGCCGCCCTCCGGTGCTTCTACCGAATCGCTAATACGATCAAAGCCAGAATCTTTTTTTTTTTTCAGGCTTCCCAGCTTAGAGGTGAGATGCCGGGTCTTATTGACCCCACATCTCACTGTAAAGAGGACCTGTCATGCCATATTCCTATTACAAGGGATGTTTACATTCCTTGTAATAGGAATAAAAGTGATCAAAAAAATTATTTTTGGGGAAAAAAATGTCAAACTAAAATAAATAAAGTAAAATGAACAATAAAAAATTTTTTTTTTTTTAAAGCGCCCCTGTCCCCATGTGCTCGCATGCAGAAGCGAACGCATACGTAAGTCCCGCCCACATATGAAAACGGTGTTCAAACCACACATGTGAGGTATCGCTGCGAACGTTAGAGCGAGAGCCATAATTCTAGCCCTAGACCTTCTCTGTAACTCAAAACATATAACCAGTAAAAAAAATTTAAATCGTCGCCTATGGGGATTTTTAAGTAGCGACGTTTGGCGCCATTCCACGAGCGTGTGCAATTTTGAAGAGTGACATATTAGGTATCTATTTACTCAGCGTAACTTCATCTTTCACATTATGCAAAAATTGGGCTAACTTTACTGTGTTTTTTTTTTTTAAGCACAAAACTGTTTTTTTTCCAAAAAAAAGCATTCGAAAAATTACTGCGCAAATACCGTGCGAGATAAAAAGTTGCAAAGACCACCATTGTATTCTCCAGGGTGTTTGCTAAAAAACATATATATAATGTTTTGGAGTTCTATGTAATTTTCTAGCAAATAAATGATGATTTTTACATGTAGGAGAGAAATGTCAGAATTGTCCTGGGTGCTCCAGAACACCTGATGGCGCTCCATGCATGTTGGGCCTCTGTATGTGGCCACACTGTGTAAAAGTCTCACACATGTGGTATCGCCATACTCGGGAGTAATAGCAGAATGTGTTTTGGGGTGTAATTTGTGGTATGCATATGCTGTGTGTGAGAAATAACCTGATAATATGACAATTTTGTGAAAAAAAAAAAAAGTTAAAAGAATCTTGATTTTGCAAAGAATTGTGGGAAAAAATGACAACTTCAAAAAACTCATCATGCCTCTTACTAAATACCTTGGAATGTCTTCTTTCCAAAAAGGGGTCATTTGGGGGGTATTTGTACTTTTCTGGCATGTTAGGGTCTCAAGAATTGAAATAGGCCGTCAGTACTTCAGGTGTGATCAATTTTCAGATATTGGCACCATAGCTTGTGGACTCTATAACTTTCACAAAGACCAAATAATATCCACCAATTTGTACTTATTTTTACCAAAGATATGTAGTGGTATAAATTTTGGCCAAAATTTATGAAGAAAAAATTACTAATCTGCTAAATTTTCTAACAGAAACAAAGAAAAATTCATTTTTTTACTGAATTTTCGGTATTTTTTCTTTTATAGCACAAAAAATAAAAAACCCAGCGGTGATTAAATACCACCAAAAGAAAGCTCTATTTGTGTGAAAAAAAGGACAAAAATTTCATATAGGTCCAGTGTTGCATGACTGAGTAATTGCCATTCAAAATGCGAGAGCACCGAAAGCTGAAAATTGGTCTGGTTATTAAGGGTGTTTAAGTGCCCAGTGGTCAAGTGGTTAATGGAGACACCTTTTTCCGACGATAACTCCTAAAGGAAGGAATTTCCCTTCCTATGAGTAGATTTCCTCTCACTTCCTGTGTCTCTCTCTATTTGCAAATGTAAATCATTTATAATTCAGAGACTGCTTGTATTCTGTTATAGTGCCAATAATTTGCTTTTAATTATTAATATAAAATTTGATGAATTTAGCACTATTGTATGTAGGTATATACATAGCATATATATATATATATATATATATATATATATATATATATATATATATATATAAATGATTTATTGGACACTGTCGCATATAGATAAATAGAGCAAGCCCTACATATATTTATACTTTTAAAAAATATCGTGAGCTTATACTTTAGTACACATCAAATCAATTTAGGTTGCTTCTATTTTATTAAAATGTTACTAACAATCTACACCATTTTAATGTGGCACAATTCAGTGTTTAAATAAATACATTTTCCTTTAAATATTTGGATCAGTGTTTTCCCAATAAGTTTCCACTACCAGTTAATGCTTTCAAACAACTACATTGCATTGATATTGCATATGTGAGGTTACCTACAAACTATAGGTGGAACATTTTTGGAAAATATTGATTTAGACTAGTGAAAGTTCAAGTTGTCTTTTCACTAGAAAGTGAAACCTCGAGTCACTGTACTGTACTCCTGAAAGATGTTCTGGCAGGCACAGCTTCAGCAAAAGGATCGGCACACAGCAATCACTTACAAGTATGTGGAGTAGTGAGGCAATGATGAATGTTCATTTTTTTCTCAGAATTTCAATAGCAATATCGATGAAATCCCATATGGCTTATGGGCTGTTGGTTAGTAATCATTGTGGCACATTTTATTTCAACAGTAAAATAGCAATACTTACTTTATGAAAGGTTCTAAAGTAGGCAGCTTTTTCATCTGGGAACTTTTCTAGTCTTCTTGGACCTTTACTGGAGGCTTTTTTAAACACTAACCAACAACGTCTATAAATCTGGAGAGAAAAAATACATACATAAATGGTGTATTTGAATATATCATGAAATACATGAAAACCACTATTAAAACTAGAGTATTTGAAAACATACATCATTAAATATTACTTTTAAAATGGGTATATTAAAATAAACAACATGTTTTTTTACGATATTTCAGTATTTTGGAGAGACAGGTTAAGGGACTGGCCAACAAGTAAAACATTGCCTGTCCAACCATTGTAAACCTAGCATGGGTGGTACCCAGTGAGAGAGAATTTACTAAATGTAAAATACAATCCATATACCTCTAGCACTCAGACATGCTAGCTGGTGGAGAGGACCCACCAAATTTGCTTCTTCAGATACCTCAATAGAACTTGCATTTCTAAATACACGTGTAAGCTGGATGCCCTATCAAAGTGTCTCTGCATCTTGATGCCCTAATGTAAGACATTGCCAGCTATGAAATACTTCTTAGTAGTATATGTACTGAAAATAGACTTACTTGTCAGCTACTTTATTCCTCTTTACAGTTAGAAACAAATTAGGTTCTCTTTAATAGCTAGCGGAGTTAAGTGCAGAAGAATTTATTTTTATATAACTGAAGAAATGTTGGAAAATTCTGGCTTAAACAAACTATTTTTATATGTGTCCATCTTTGAGTTACATGAATGATAATATCTTTGTATTCATTTCATATGACTCATACGGTTCTAGGTTGATTGTTATTGCTTGCAATCATTTGCACTTTGAGTGGTAGCAGATGTCTTTTCAGACAGTAATCGTCCTTGTACTGTAGATGATCAGTTGTCATGGTGACAATTTTTTTAGAAGAATCTACAAAATAATCTCCACCACTACCTGCCATTCTTATAGTTTTTCTTATTGACTGTTATATGCACAGAATGTTACAGTTATTTTCCATATGCATAAAATATTTGTAATATTGTATAAAAAATGCCCTGTGTTTGGATGCCCTAAGCCAGTGGCACTTGGGTTGTGTCAATGGTAGTGATTTGCTAAAAGCCTACATTTTTCAGTTAGCCAAGTGATGCTTTGTTCAGTTTGAACAGACTCTTATGTGCTGAGGAATTAAAATATTATGTCATTTGTATGCACATGATTGAATTACTGAAGTGAATATAGCTTTACTAAGATATTATTATAGTCAATCAACTCCTGTATGATTTATAGCTAATCGCCTGATTTCTCCCAATCTGTAAAAATATTATTTTTTTTAAAGATTTTTTTTTTTTTTTGCGTTTACAGCTAAGCACTTTCAAATGTGTTTTGAAGAGTTTTTTAAGCTAAAGTTTGACTTCTTAACTTGAAATACATTATCTATTTTAACCACTTCAGCTCTGGAAGGATTTACACCCTTAATGACAGGGACACTTTTTGAAATATGGCACTGCATCGCTTCCACTGACAATTGCACGGTCGTGCAACGTTGTACCCAAACAAAATTTATGTCCTTTTTCCCCACAAATAGAGCTTTCTTTTAGTGGTATTTGATCATCTCTGACGTCACCTCTTGAAAAAAAAACAATATTTTTTACTTTTTGCTATAATAAATATCCCCCCAAAAAAAACAAATAAATAAAAAAAAACGTCATCAGTTTGGCCAATATATATTCTACATATTTTTGATAAATAAAATTGCAATAAGCGTATATTAATTGATTTGCACATACGTTTTAGCCTCTACAATATAGGGGGTATATTTATGGCATTTTTATTATTATTTTTTTTTACTAGTAATGGCGGTGATCAGTGATGTTTAGCAGGACTGCAACATTGCGGTGGACAGATCGGACACTTTTGACACTTTTTTGGGACCAGTGACATTTATACAGTGATCAGTGCTATTAAAATGCACTTATTATTGTACAAAATGACACTGGTAGGGAAGGGGTTAACACTAGGGGGCTATCAAGGGGTTGCATGTGTTCCCTGCGAAGTGTTTCTAACTGTGAGAGGAGTGGACTGACTGGAAGTACAGAGGGATTGCTGTTCCTAATCACTAGGAAGAGGCGATCACTCTCTACTCCCCTGACAGAGCTCTGTAGAGCAATCGCGGGTGGCCAGCAGACATCACGGTCAATAGGCATGCAAATTGGATCCTGTGCAGCACCATGGGTGCATGGCGCACCTCCAGCGCTGTGCTCACGCCCACTGTATCTATTGCATAAAGCGACATACAGCTATGGCGATTCACGCAATAGAGCCGACCTGCCAACGTATAACTATGGTGCTTGGTTGGCAAGTGGTTAAATATTTGAAAAATAAAAAAAAATATTTTATCAATCTAGGGCTATGTATACAGTATATCCCTATATTGTATATACAGCTTAATGTGTAAAAACATTTTAGACTGAGCACCTCCAAACCCTGAGAGAACTGTGTGAGGGGTGCCCTTATCTGGCCCAGCATTGCTATGCCCTTGTGCACAGAGTCAGGTCCAGTAAAACATGGCTCAGTGTGGAGGAACTAAAGTGGTCTACAGGGAGCACTAAATGTAACTTTATTCAACACTTTTGAGATGAACTGGAATGCTAATTGCAAACCAGGACTTTTTCCATCACTAGTACATGACAACATAATTTTTGGTTGGCTAAATCAGCACAAGTTTTCACAGGCACATTCCATAATCTGGAGGAAAGTGTTGCCAAAATATACAAAGGCTTTTTTTTAGCTGCAAAAGGAGGGTGGGGGGTGATCTTTATAAGTGTCCATGATTTAAGAATGAGGTGTCAAAAAAATAAATAAATCGGAGCTCATCTATAGCTGGTTATTACTTTGGATAGAGTAGAGAAGGCTTGGATGCTCTGTCAGGTTTTGGAAATGTTATATAATTTCCTATTTAAGAGTCATGGGTCAGAACAGAAAGCAATGTGTAATCCCTGTCTATTTTATTTCTGCCTGCAGTTTAACTATAGGTGCAGTAGCCCAAAGCCATCAATCCATTTTGATTTGGTCTAAGGCTGGCCATAGACTGTGAAAATGTATTTCCTGCAACCACAGACAGTGCTGACAGAGGGATCCCCCCTGTGGATACATTGTCTTCTCCTGCCCCAGCCTGGAGAAGACAGTGATAATTGCAACCAAAATACGGGAGACTGGTTGTACCCAACTTCCTACATTCAGCCTGCCCATACACAGTTTGAATATTGGCCGGTTTAACAGAAACCATCTATGGTCATAATAATTTCAGTAAAGGAATTTTCTGATTAGTCTCTATGGATTATAGCAGTTACCGCAGACTTAACAAAACAGAAAAAATATGTTCATTTAAAAAGGCTGGATAGCCATTAGGTTCAGCAGATCAGTATATTTTTTCAATGGATGGGTGAAGTGCCAGTGTAAAAATAGAACTAAAAATGAAAACTAACATACCATGTCTTAAAAAAATCAATTATATGGCTTCCACCTAGAAGATACTATAAAGTAAACTAAAATCACAATTGTGACTTTAAATTACACTTATTTTTTGTTTAATACACAACATTTATCCCTTAATGACTTTGAGCACACTGAACAAAAGCCAACCAAAGATTGTTCATTTTTAAATTGCTCTGACTGGCTGACTACCAACCAGCTTATGACACTGCAGAACTGGCCTTGTGAACTATATAAATGAGAAGCAAGTGAAAACAGCAATAGATTTATCCAGCCAACAGGTCAAATAGTTTTATTATAAGGAATACTACAATTCACTGCTTTGTGATTCAAACATTAGTTTGGTAACCTTTTTATGGGTGAAGTGATATAAGATTTATAATAGAATTTGAAAGATGCCAGCACTTTAACATGAAGCAGATTATCTTTTTTAGTTATGCTTTGAACACACATATTAAGAAACCTCAATATTTTGAGGACACAAGTTCCCCCCAATTTAAAGTGAAGATATTTACCAGCACACCATGGAACGACATAAATAGTGTCCAGACAGGTAATTTATTGCATGATCACAACACAAGGAGAGTGCAATGTTTGGGAGTCATGCAAGACCCCTACGCCAGACATGTGATAAATGTGGGGTAACAGTGGAAAATATTTAAAAAAAATTAACCAATAAGAGAAAAAAATTAAAAAATAAAAACCAAAACTCCTCCCATCCACAGACTGTTGTGATGTCACAAATCCCGCCAATACAGTTCATGTTTAAAATACATAAGCAGAAATCACACAAAAAATAACAAAAGGAAGGATTAGAAAAAGGACATCCTGGTAGTGTCATTATGGTACCTTTATAACAGTGTTGTGGCATGGGTCCCAATCATTGTGGGGACAAGCCAGCTGTCAGGGAACATCAAGATGCAGTGCATGATCCTGCAATGGATCAGCACCAGTACAGGGATCAGAGGCAGTGATCATGGGCCGTGCTTGCGTAATGCAGAGGTGATATCCACAGCAACCAGGGATGCTGAAGTGCCGTTGTATAGTCAGTATGCGAGGGTGCTGGGTTTACCCCCGCGTGTTGTGCTGGTGGTAGTGGAGTAACGAGGGATGCTGCTGTGCTGGGGCCACCAATGCCATGGAAACAAGTGATGTTGGCAGACCCTGCCCCTAGGACAGTATATTTCCAATCGAGGGAGGTGGGCAAGAGAGGTGAAGTGAGAGATGTGAATGCAAAGGAAGCAAGCAGCCACAAGCTGAGAAACCAAGGAGTGAGAACAAGATAGAGGAGAGAGAGTGCGAGTAATGCCACGTACACATGACCGGACTTTCCGGCAGAAAAGGTCAGACGGAATAATTCCGCCGGATATTACAATCATGTGTGGGCTTCATCGGACTTGAATTTTATGTGCCGAGGAATTAAAATATTATGTCATTTGTATGCACATGATTGAATTACTGAAGTGAATATAGCTTTACTAAGATATTATTATAGTCAATCAACTCCTGTATGATTTATAGCTAATCGCCTGATTTCTCCCAATCTGTAAAGATTTTTTTTTTTTTTGAGTTTACAGCTAAGCACTTTCAAATGAGTTTTGAAGAATTTTTTAAGCTAAAGTTTGACTTCTTAACTTGAAATACATTATCTATTTTAACCACGTCAGCCCCAGAAGGATTTACCCCCTTAATGACAGGGACACTTTTTGCAGTACGGCACTGCATCGCTTCCACTGACAATTGCACGGTCATGCAACGTTGCACCCAAACAAAATTTATGTCATTTTTTCCCACAAATAGAGCTTTCTTTTGGTTGTATTTGATCACCTCTGACATCACCTCTTGACCACAATTTTGAAAAAAAAAACTATATTTTTTACTTTTTGCTATAATAAATATAAAAATAAAAAATAAAATTAAAAAAAACTTCATCAATTTGGCCAATATATATTCTACATATTTTTGATCAATAAAATCGCAATAAGCATATATTGATTGATTTTCAGGGGATATATTTATGGCATATTTATGACATTTTATTATTATTATTATATTTTTACTAGTAATGGCGGTGATCTGTTCAACGGAATCAATTTCTATATGGAAAACCGTTCGTCTGTATGCTGGTCCGATGGATGCTCAGAAGCAAGTATGAGAAGTATGAGACGGAAGCTATTGGTTACTGGCTATTAAACGTTATTTTTCTAGTCCCGTCGTAGGTGCTGTACGTCACTGTGCTCTAAACAGTTGGACTTTGTATTAATTGTGTGGGGGCAAGTCTGTTTCAGAGGAACTTCGTCGTAACTCCATCACAAAGACTGTCGGACCTCTTCTGCTGGAAAGTCCGGTCGTGTGTATGCAGCATAAGAAGAGAAAAGGGAACAATGAAAAGTGAGAAGAAAGGGAAAAAGTAGTCGGACCAAAGAATCATGAAAACTGACGCGAGGATAGCAGTCAAAAGAAGATAAAGAAATAGTGAAGAAATTATATATACTAATAATTAATAATAAAAAACAAGAAAGAAAAAAACAACAAAGTGAAATATAGAAGTGTAGAAATGGAGAAATAAAGAAACAATGAAATAAAAATAGATGAAATAAAGTAAAAATAAAAATAATAAAAATGAAAAATAAAAATGAAAAATAAAAATGAAAATAAATAAAAATAAAGGGAAAGAATTTGAACTTCAACATGAAGCAAATCATCTTCTTTAGTTTTGCTTTGAACACACATATTAAGAAACCTCAATATTTTGAGGACACACATTCCCCCCAATTTAAAGTCACATAAAGCATATCCATAGTAGCTTCCACTAACCCACTGCTGGCCACTCCAATTTTACGAAACTTTGGCAGGCTTTGCCCCCCCCCCTCCCCGTCTCTCACATATTCAGGTATTCAGTTGTTTAGTGTTGCAGCCTATCATAGTTATGGGTCAGTAGGAATGTATGTGGGTGGAGGGTGCAGGCAAGTGTGAACATATACAGGAATTGCTGAAGCTTCACGCAATTAAAATGGTCTTCTGGGAGAAGCATAATTTACAGCTACTGCAGGTTTGTGACAGTACCTCTAGATGCCTACAATTTATACCAAATTATTTTTGTAAATTGAAAATGTAACTCAGCTTTGGTTAAAAATGGCTTACCCTGATCAGTTTAATACTAACTAGTACAAGCAAACTTCATTGCCTTGTTCAGCCTACTGTAGTTTATACTTGGATTCATAGTTACCTAGTTACATGGTAGCTGAGGTTGAAAAAAGAGACAAGTCCATCAAGTCCAAACATGTGTGTGTGCTTTTATGTCAGTATTGCATTGTATTTCCCAGTATGTTGTGGTCGTTTAGGTGCCTATCTAATAGTTTTTTTAAATTATGGATATTCCCCACTGAAACCACTGCCTGTGGAAGAGAATTCTACATCCTTAATGCTCTTACAATAAAGAACTCTCTATGCAGTTTAAGGTTAAACCACTTCTTTTCTAATCTTAGTGAATGGCCGCATGTCTTTTTAAATTCCCTTTCAGGGAAAAGTTTTATCCTATTGTGGGTCACCAGTACGGTATTTGTACATTGAAATCATATCCCCTCTAAAGCATGTCTTCTTCAGAGAGAATTAGTTCAGTGCTCAAACCCTGATTAGCTGTGTTGCCCTTCTCTGGACTCTCTCCAGTTCAAGCACATTCTTCCTGAGGACTGGTGCCCCGAGCCGGGCGGCATACTCCAGGTGCGGTTAGACCAGTGTCTTGGAGAGAATTATCATTTTATCTCTGGAGTTAATCCCCTTTTGTAATGCATGCTAATATTCTGATTGCTTTGCTTGCAGCAGCTTGGCATTGCATGCCATTGCTGAGCCTATTATCTACTAGGGCCCCCATGTCCTTTTCCATCCTAGATTCCCCAAGAGGTTCTCCCCCAGGGCATAGATTGCATTCATATTTTTTCCAACCAAAGGCATTTTCTAACATTTTTCTACATTAAACCTCATTTGCCATGTAGTTACCCACCACATTAATTTATTTAGATCCTCTTGCAAGGTTTCCACATCCTGTGGAGAAATTTTTGCCCTGCTTAGCTTTGTATCGTAAGCAAATGCTAAGAATCAATGAAACATAAGGAGAACCCTGCACTATGGCTAAATTAAACAATATATGAGCTGCTCCCCTCAGTTAAGTTAAGGTGCTAACTTTGTGAAATGTGGGTTGTATAAGAGGGTGCTTAAACAAAATAAAAAATGTGTACACAATATTTAAACAACATGAAAAATAAAGTGCAAAAAATACTTATTAATACATATATAAGTTATGAGTGATATATATGTGTTATTAAGTATTTTTTGCACTTTATTTTTCACGTTATTTAAATATTGTTGTCAGAAACCATGAACCACACCGAGACAGAAGTACAATCAAATCACACTTTTTTATTAAATAAAAATAAAAAGGTAAATAGAGTAAGGGTAGTCAAAGCATAGCCAGGGTCCAGTAACCGGATCGAGTAGTCAGCCAGTCCAGAGTTCAATAACTAGATCAGGTAATCAGCCAGGTCAGAAGTCAGGGATCCAAGTGGAGCAACAGGATAAGGAGCCAGAAGGGCAGTACTGGGTAAGAATGAGACAATGTAATTAAAACTCGACAAGAAAAGAGCCCATCGCTCCCTTCTGAGAGAGAGGCGCTTAGCCTCAGACAAGAATGTGAGATTCTTATGGTCAGTAAGAATGAGAACAGGCACAGTGTGTACCTTCAAGGAGATGTCTCCATTCTTTCAGGGATAAAATGATCACCAACAGCCCTCTGTCACCAATTTCGTAATTGCACTCAGCAGGTGACAATTTCTTGGAAAAGTAGCCACACGGATGCATAGCGCTCTCAGAGTTAGGACGTTGAGACAGAAGGGCGCCAACTCTAGTCTCAAAAGCATCAACTTCTAGGATAAAAGGCAACGTAGGATCAGGATGTGCCAACACAGGAGCAGAAACAAAGGCAGCCTTGAGAGTCGATTAGAGCCTGTATCTCAATGGACGACTCAGCCGTAAAAAAGGGTGACCGAAACCAGGGGCTTATCCTTCTGTATAACTAGGGACGAAACAATGCCACCTAAGGTCTGTCCATGACAGGGCCTCAAGGGTCGGGTGTTCCCGGGATGGGTAGTACAAGGCTTCAAAAAGTGACCTGGCTAGCCACAATAAAGGCACAATCTCCCTCCTCCTAAAGGCTCTCTCATCCGCAGAGAGACACGTGAAGCCCAAGTGCATGGGTTCATCTTCACTGACCGACTTGGTACCAGGAGGCATTGGAGGTGAGGGAGGCACGGGTGGGACTGCAAAGCTCGGAGGCAAATGTACAGGAGGCTTCTGCAAGCGTTCTTTCAAAGAAGATTTTTCGCTGAGTCTGGAGTCAATGAGGATGGCAAATGAGATCAAGCTCTCCAGCTCAGTGGGTATATCTTGGGCTGCTATCTCATTCTTGATGGAATCCGAGAGACCATGGGAAAAAGCACCCATGAGGGCCTCATTGTTCCAAGCAACCTCTGCTGCCAGACAGACATGAGGCACTCGGCAGCAGAAGTGGAGCGTGCGGGAACATCAAATACCCTTTTAAAGGAGGCCACAAAGTCAGGGAAACTCAAGACAACAGGTTTTTGCATCTCCCATAGAGGGTTAGTCCAGGCCAAGGCTTTCTCAGAAAGCAAAGATATCATGAAACCTACTTTGCTTCTGTCTGTGGGAAATGCCTGGGGCAGCATTTCAAAGTAAATCTCAACCTGGTTGAGAAACCCTCTGCATTGAACTGGCACAGCAGCAGTGCCTGCACAGAGACTGGCGCAGCAGCAGGGACAGCCTGCGACTCAGGTTGTACCGGAGCAGCCACTGTGGAGGATTCCAGATGAGCCGTGCGACTCAGGAGCATTTGTAACGCCATGGCAAACCGATCCATGCGGTGATCTTGCTCATCCAATCTGGAAAAAATATTACCAACAAGTGGATTGACTGTATCTTCTGAATTGCCTTTGCCTACTGTCTGAAACCATGAACCAGACCGAGACAGAAGTACAATTAAATCACACTTGTTTATTAATAAAAAATAAAAACATAAATAGAGTAAGCGTAGTCAAAGCATAGCCAGAGTCCAGTAACCGGATCGAGTAGTCAGCCAGTTGAGAATTCAATAACCAGATCGGGTAATTAGCCAGGCCAGAAGTCAGGGATCCAAGTGGAGCAACAGCAAGCAGGATAAGGAACCAGAAGGGATGTCAGCAAGCCAGTCTTTAAACAGATCTGCTGGAGATGGTTTCTTGTGATGTGACCAAGGCGAAGGCAGAGATGAAGTGAGCTGGACAGCTTTAAGTAGGCAGGTCAGACGAGCAGGATCAGAAACAGTTGGGTAACTATGGAGAGCGATGAGAGATGGCAATTAGCCGACAGCTGAGCAGCCAGCCCAGAGAAGGAAGGGCTAAGCTAGCCCTGATAATTGTGTACACATTTTTTATTGTGTTTAAGCGCCCTCTTATATTATACAACCCACAAATGCTAAGATTGAGCTGTTTTTCCCATCTTCCAGGTCGTTTATGAAAATAATTAAATAGGATAGGTCCCAGAACAGAACCCTAGAGGCACCCCACTTTCCACACCGGACCATTCTGAATACTCCCATTTATCACGATCCTCTGAAGTCACTTCTGTAGCCAGTTTTCAATCCATATACTCACCCTATGGTCCATGCCGCAAGACCTTAATTTGTACAGAAAACATGTATGGGGAACTGTATCAAATGCCTTTGCAAAATCCAGATACACCACATCTACACGTCTATTCTTTAGTCATTCTACAACATCTACAGTAACCATCACCTTCTGAATGTTGCATAGAAGGTCATCCTGTTCCCATGATCAGTACATTATACTAATGGAATGCTTGCCGAGAATGGTTCTGAGCCTACCACATGGTCAGGATGTGGCATTTCCTGGAATTTCCTTGTATACCAACAAAACGCCACCATGAAATATTACAATACAATATTACAGTTTTAGAAAATCATAGCTGGCTGCAGATAGAACTTTAATAAAAATGCTTACTAAAACCAAGTTTTAGAGTTGTGTAGCAATTATGTATGCAAACTGATATAACGGATACTGAAATATGCTGCAGCGAGTATGCAGTAAGTGCACCTCTAGATGCCTGCACTTCACATCTGTCCCCAGCTTTTAATTTTTTAAATGTGACAGGCTCTTTTTAGCACTTTTACTGGTGGCTGAAGGTAAAGAGTTAAGAAAAGTATTCCACTATTTGTTGATAGTAAAATATAATTTATATTCCAGGGTGATATCTTATCCCTTGGAAGATAATTGTTATAAATATTTCGAAAACGTGTTGCAGTCCCTAAGCTGAGTGGGCCAACCAGTAATCCAATAACTACAAGCCAAATCATCAGCTGTGGGGGATACCATTTGGATCACACTTCTTGATGTTGTAACCCAATTTTGTACAATATTTTATACTATGTTAAATCAAAAAAATAAATATTATTTTAATTTTACTTTTTGGTTAGAAGTTGCCTTCAAAGTCCTACAAAGAGCAATTGTAGTTTTAGAGATATTAAATTAATAAGGATGTTAGAAACCACACCCAGAGTCACACACAATAATTGTAATCCACCTAAATTGTTGAATTTAACCTTAATTAACTTAAATAACGTTTAATTTTAAAAGGCCAAGGATAAAATCTTTTAGAGTTCCATCTTCCCGAATTATTAAGCTTATTCAAAATCAAAGGAATATTTTAAAATGTAATTGTAGCTTTGTCCTTAAATTTAAATGTAATCTGGAACCTTCACTTCATGACAAGCTGGTCAAAGTTGATATTGAAACATTTCCATGTCCCGGGAGGGGATACCATTTAGCAACCCTGGAAATTAACATTACTTAAAATGATTATTATTATTTTTTATACCTACAACTCTGAATCTATTGTGTACTCTTTGAAATGTCATTGTGGTTTACTATACAGTGTATTGAAAAAGTATTCATACCTCTTAACATTTTCCACATTATGTCATGTTACAACAAAAATTTAAATGTATTTTATTGGGATTTTATGGGATAGACCAACACAAAGTGGCACATAATTGTGAAGTAGAAGGAAAATGATAAATGGTTTTCAAATTTTTTTACAAATACATTGCCAAAAGTCTGGTGTGCATTTGTATTCAGCCCCCCTGAGTCAATACTTTGTAGAACCACCTTTTGCTGCAATTAAAGCGGCAAATCTTTTTGGGTATGTTTCTACCAGCTTGGCACATCTAAAGAGTGACATTTTTGCCCATTCTTCTTTGCAAAATAGCTCAAGCTCTGTCAGATTTGATGGAGAGCGTCTGTGGACAGCAATTTTCAAATCACAAGCAACAGATTCTCAGGTCTGTATTTTGACTGGACCATTCTAACACATGAATATGCTTTGATCTAAACCATTCTATTGTAGCCCTGACTGTATGTTTAGGGTCATTGTCCTGCCGGAAGGGGAACCTCCACCCCAGTCTCAAGTCTTTTGCAGACTCTAACAGGTTTTCTTCTAAGATTGCCCTGTATTTGGCCTCATCCATCTTCCCGTCAACTCTGACCAAAGCACTTTCTTCCACATGTTTGCTGTGTCCCCCGTGTATCTTCTCACAAACTGCAAATGGCACTTCTTATGGGTTTCTTTCAACAATGGCTTTCTTCTTGCCACTCTTTCACAAAGGCCAGATTTGTGGAGTGCATGACTAATAGTTTTCTTGTCCAAAGATTCTCCCACCTGAGCTGTGGATCTCTGCAGCTCCTCCAGAGTTACAATGGACCTCGTGGTGGCTTCTTAAAGTTCTCCTTGCCAGGACTGTAAGTTTTGGTGGATGCCATGTCTAGGTTTGCAGTCGTGCTATACTCTTTCCATTTTCGAATGATGCATTGAACAGTGCTTCATGAGATCTTCAAAGCTTGGGATTTTTCTTTATAACCTAACCCCGCTTTAAACTTCTCCACAACTTTATCCCTGACCTATCTGGTGTGTCCCTTGGCCTTCATGATGGTGTTTGTTCACTAAGGTTCTCTAAAAAACCTATGAGGGCTTCACAGAACAGCTGTATTTATACTGAGATTAAATTAAACACAGGTGGACTCTATTTACTAATTAGGTGACTTCTGAAGGAAATTGGTTCCACTAGATTTTAGTTAGGGGTATCAGAGTAAAGGGGGCTGAATACAAATGCATGCCACACTTTTCAGATAGTTATTTGTAAAACGTTTTGAAAACCATTGATCCTTTTCCTTGCACTTCATAATTATGTGCCACTTTGTGTTGGTCTGTCACACATAAAATTCCAATAAAATGCATTTACATTTTTGGTTGTAACATGACAAAATGTGGACAATTTCAAGGGGTATGAATACTTTTTCAAGGCACTGTATTTTTGAGTAGCTACAAAAATGATCAAATAATTATTCTCATAAATTGGTGACATACAACAATTCGACTGCTCAAGCCATTGTCTGTAGTTTTGTGCAGGAGAGATATACAATGGGAAAAAATATTGTTAAAAGATCAATATGATTGGACACTGGCAGATATGATCTGGCAGTAGGATCTAACACCATTGGCATAATTTTCTTTTATTGTTATTTTGTTTTCTCTGTATATATTTTTTTGGTTTTCTGTCTGATATTCTGGGTATTACAGTACTTTATTGGTAAAATATTAATTTTTTGTGTACAGCATCAAACTGGGAGATTCAATTTCATAGGTGGATTTCATTTTTCAATCAATATATATTTTTTAAACTAAACTTTATGTGATTATATTAAAAATTTAATTAGGAGAGGGAGAAGGCGGAGTCTAGCCGAGAGGTAATGCTGGCTTAGAGCTCCATTCTCAGCAGGACAACGGAGCCATATAACGGCGGAGGTAACTTGACCCTCCGCATATATATCATACCAAACGGTAGATAAATATCCCTACCTTACATTGGTGACATTTGGGGGGGTCAGAGGAGACTCATGAGGCAGAAAATTAACAAGAAAGCGCTGCCTCACACACACAGCAGTATGGCACTGAAACCCTCCCCCTCTGAGGGGAGACACAGTGAGGAGAACAAACAGACAGCCCTTTCTGCTGCTTTACATAAAGATGTTCTCTCATTAAAAGCACATAGTCTCTCTAACCAAATACCTGAGAAAAATATGTCAGTTCTGGAGAATTTAGAACTTTCCACACAAAAAGACTTATCCCCTCCTGTAACGCTGAAACAAATAGAAAATCTGCTTCAAAAATCACTAAAAACCACTGCAGATATCATCACCACAAGCTTTACCAAAGAAATTAGAATACTTGGTCAGCGTACATCAGCACTGGAAATTTATACATCTAATATTGCCTCAGAAATTGATTTTCTTAAAGAGGAAAATGACATATTACAATCCAAATTGGAGGATTTCGAAAATCGTGCAAGACGCTCCAATATACGTATTAGAGGAATACCCAAATCTGTGACTGATTTAAACGGTGCTATTACTGCACTTTTTCAAGAATTACAACCAGCTATCCCACTAGAGCGTCTTGAAATGGACCGGGTTCATAGAGCCCTAGCACCAAAGAAAACAGATGGTCCTCCCCGTGACATTATCGCAAAATTGCATTTCTACCGCACTAAGAAACTACTGTTAAATACAGCTAGAAATAAAGATCCCCTAATTTTCCAGGGTCATAAATATAAATTATTCACAGACCTCTCACAGATTACAGTCAACAAAAGAAGAACCCTGAAACCACTACTGCAAATATTACAGCGAAATGACATAATCTACCAATGGGGCTTTCCTTTCTCAGTGCGTTTTACTTTCCAAAGTCGCAAATATATGTGCCGAACAGCTAAGGACCTGCAAACTACTTTACAGAAACTAGGGATGATAAACACATCAAGAGATGCTGCGGACACTCACCAAAAATCATCCTCATATGCTGATAATCCCTCCTCTGCTTCCAGAAGAGAAGAAGACTACAATCCACAGAAAAGAAGTCGCATACAATCTCCACCTCCAGATCTGGCTGACACTATGGACTGATAAACACTTGTACTGAGGCTACTATCTTGCTTTTTCAACAGAATGGCTACTGCCGAGTTTTTTCTCTGACTTCCAATCAATATTTTTATCATAATCTTATTTAAGAAATGTTCCTAATAATTTAGGCACCTTATTATAACTTTTTTTTCTCTCTCTTCTCTTCTTTGTTTCTGAGGTTGCCTTAATCTTACATTTTTATTTTTTGCTTGAAAAATGAAATTATATGATTGGCTCTTGGTGTCCTGCAGGGAAGTTCCTTGCACCCTCTCTTGCTACCCTCAGCAGCTCGGTGCACATCGGGCAGTTGACAGTGGCTCATGTACCCTTGGAGGGAGAGTTTTTCTCCTCCCAACGGACACATTAAGAACATAGATATGTTAAGATATATTTCAATATTGTATATTAATTGTATTTTCTTTTTCAGTCATTATCTCCTTTCCCCTCCCTCCCTCCACCCCTATACTCTGGAGACAAATAATTTCTTATATGACACACGTTCTAACATAAACACCAACACATATTTACTTTTCCCAACTCCATGGCCCCATTAAACATCATATCATTAAATACTCAGGGACTAAACGTTCCACACAAACGCACTAAAGCCTTCCGCACATTTTCATCCAAGAAAGCACATATAGTTTGCCTCCAAGAGACTCATTTTGCGCCACAATCCACTCCCAAATTTTTCAGTAAAGACTACCCCCAAGTATACACAGCTTCGGCCTCCTCTAAAAAACGAGGCGTGCTTATAGCTTTCCATCGCAATACACCATTTTCACTAATGAAGGAAATCAAGGATCCAGAAGGTCGTTACTTGATTCTTAAAGGACACCTACTTGATACCGCTATCACCATTACATCATACTACGCTCCTAACAAAAATCCTATTTCTTTTCTTTCTCTTTTATTTCAAACTATAGAACACCACAAAATAGGTACTACAATTCTATGTGGAGATTCTAATCAGACCATATTCCCATTTTTGGATAAATCACCAATCCCACAGTCACATACAGCAGACAAACAACTCTTATCAAAACGAATTACAAAACATAACCTAGTAGATACTTGGAGAGAATTGAATCCAACCAAGAGACAATACACACATTACTCGTTCCCTCATCGCTCATTCTCTAGGATAGACCATATATTTATGTCCATAGGGCTAATTCCAGAAATAATATCTACAAAAATTATTCCCATCCCATGGTCCGATCATAGTGCAGGCTACATTACTGTTGCCTCTATAATTCCAAAAAAAAAAGATCCAACATGGATATTAAGAGATTTCCTACTCAAAAATCCAGCTCATAAAAATAATATTGAAATTGCGCTCAAAGATTATATAAAATATAACTCCACACCTGACGTCTCTCCGACTACATTATGGGAAGCACACAAACCTGTTCTCCGTGGCATATGTCTACAGCAAGCAAACATATTCAACAGAGAGCGGAAAATCCTTTGTCAGACTTTAGAAACAAATTTCAATAAATGTCACACAGCATTCCAAAATAACCCTTCTTCTTTATCTAAAATAAATCTTGACAAAGCTAAATTGGAATTTGATCTATTCCTTACTGAAGCAGCGGATAAAACCATCAAGAGATCACAACACAATTTCTATATCAATGCGAATAAACCTCACACATTATTAGCCAGGGCATTAAAATCCTGCCAGAACCCAACGAAACCGATACGTCTGAAAATCTCTAGGGGGGTATACACAAATAATCCTTTAAAAATATTACAAAAATTCAAAACACAATTAAAAAATTTATACTCTTCTAATAATGAGTTGGACCCTTCTAGAGCAAATGATTTTTTTCTCTCATATATCTCTACCGACACTATCTAAAACACAAATGGAAATGATGGAGGAACCAGTGTCAATTATAGAGGTATCTGAAGTTATCAAAAATCTGAAACTAAATAAAAGGCCAGGTCCTGATGGTTTTTCTGCGCTGTATTACAAAACGTTTGTAGACACCCTATCTCCAGTCTTGACAAACACTTTTAATTCCCTTTTGGAAGGTCATTCTTTTAGAAGAGAAACCCTAACTGCAATTATCTGTATGCTCCCTAAACCTCACACAGACGATTCAATATGGTCTAATTATCGCCCTATTTCGTTATTAAATTTGGACATAAAAATTGTAGCCAAAATTCTAGCTAACAGATTAAATACTATTATAGGCAATCTAATACATCGTGATCAAGTGGGCTTCATTCCATTACGTCAAGCAGGAGATAATATTAGACGTGCAACACTCCTGTCACATGCCGCTAAAAAATACGTATTCCCACTTGTTTTCTTTCTTTAGATAGTATGAAAGCTTTTGACACAGTATCTTGGTCAGATATGAACTATACCCTTTCCAAATGGGGATTCGGCCCTCATTTTTTACGATGGATCTCTAGTTTGTATCAAGATCCCAAAGCTTATATCAGATATGCAGGGTACATATCGGACGAGTTTAATATACTGAGGGGGACTCGTCAAGGATGTCCACTTTCACCATTTTTATTTGCTTTACTCATTGAACCTTTAGCACAAAGAATTAGGATGGAACCCACTATAACAGGTATTGAAATGGGTGGCTTTCATCATAAGCTCTGTTTATTCGCAGATGATATTCTCCTTTTTCTATCTTCTCCACATGTTTCGGCCCCAAATCTTATGGTTGTACTACAAGAATTCTCATTTATTTCGGGCCTTAAGATCAATATTCAAAAATCTTCAGCATTAAACATTTCACTTGTCGAAAAAGATAAACAATCTTTACAAAATTCACTACCCTTTAAGTGGGTAGATCATAGCCTCCCATATCTGGGTGTGCAGTTTACTCCTAACCCCTCCGATTTATTTGCAGCTAATTACCCAGCTCTATTAAAAAATATTACAAGGTCGTTATCTAATTGGTCATCAATGCCGATATCATGGTTTGGGAAAATCAATATCATAAAAATGTCTGTTCTTCCGAAATTTTTATATTTATTCAGAACTCTCCCGATTCATATTCCTGCATATTTTCTTAGGCTGATTCAACAAAAAGTAACGAAATTTACTTGGGGGAAAATAAAACCCAGACTTCACAAAAAAACACTTGTTCTCCCCAAAGCTTTGGGTGGTTTGGGACTCCCAGACTTTAACATATATTATAAGGCAGCTCAATTATCTCAATTAACAAAATATCACTCTTCTACAGAGATTCCTTTATGGGTCCTCATTGAAGCTGTAGACTATGATCCTCTTCCTATAAACAATATATCATGGTTACAACCTGCGGATCGTAAGTCTATAAATAACCCCATTTCTAAGCACTCTCTATCTATATGGGATAGGTATAGAAATTCACATGGTCTGCAATCCCCACAAAATCCGCTATTATCTTTCCACAAGAATCCGACTTTTAACCCAGCCTGGAAATATCCCAAAACCTTTAAAGCTTGGTCTAAGGCTGGTATCACTTGTCTATTTAATTTAACTTCAACTACATCAATAAAATCTTTTACAGATCTATGTAAATTATATAAGCTTCCACAATCAGAAATATTCAGATATCTCCAAATCAAAGATTTTTATACTCCTCTTCTCAATTTAAATGTAAACTTACATAATATTTCTCAATTTGAAAGATTTTGTCTCAAGGAACCACATGCTAAAGGTCGTATTACATCATTGTATACACAATTGATATCTAATTCTAATACTGTTATACCTAAATATGTGGCCAAGTGGGAAAAAGATTTGGATTGTACGATCGATTCTAGGTCTTGGTCCAACATATGGTCTTTCACAAAATCTTCCTCTATAAATATATTGGCGTCTGAATCATCATATAAAGTTCTCACACGCTGGTATTTGGTTCCTGCGAGAATCGCCAAATTCTCAACAGACAACACTGGCCTCTGCTTTCGTGGCTGTCCAGAAAAAGGTACCTATATACATACCTGGTGGCATTGCTCAATTGTACAATCATTTTGGAAAAAGATCTTTCTGATAATTACAAAATTTTTTGATCGTCCAATTTTTCCAGACCCAATTATAGCTCTCCTTAATTTAAAACCAGCCTTTCTGAATCAGAAACAATTCAAATTAGTTCTTACACTCCTGATAGCCGCATATGAATATTGCAGAAACCAAACGTAGAATGAATCAATCTTTCATCCATGCTAAAATGGACGCTATAGATAAAAACCAGATGACAAAGTTTGATATCATATGGAAACCCTGGATTAAATATTATACGTCAGATAATATTGACAACCGAGTTTTATTGTTATGGTGATTAAGATTTTTTATAGAATTACAACATTAGATGATATATAAAACCTCCTCCGGAGAATTATTCCCTCCCCTTCCCCTCCTATATACCTTTTATGTTCTTCCCTTACTATATAATACTTACTATAAACATACTTTAGAAGTTATGGTCAAAACTTTAAAATCATATATTTTCTTTTAGACATATTTATATTTTCTTGGGATTAAAATGTTTAAAACTCAGCTATAAGAATGTTTTCAAATTCTAAAATATATAAAGGCCATTTATTGTCATTCCCACGAGAATATCTTGAAATTCTTCTTTTCTTTGTATCATCCGTACTTCAATATGTCTTTTTATTTCTGGTATCACATAATTTGTCTTATATTCTGTACATGTAATTTATTTTAACATAAAATAAAAATTTTGAACGATAAAAATGAAATTAGTGTCCAGAATGTTCAGGGGAGAAAGGCACATGTCCAGTGACATAGGGTTATGAGATCCACTACAGTAGCACGTAGGTCAGGGCTAATGACTTGAAGCCGCACAACCGCAAGTTTGTGGTCTACCATCCAATGAGTGTCTGGGGGGCAAGGCCCCTAAGGGGAAAGAGGCTTGTTTTCTTCAATGTAAAATTTGCTTCATGTGAGTTTTTAAAATTATTTTAAAATCGATACTGGTGAAAATAGTTTTACAATATGATGGTCTACCTTCATTTGATCTTTGGTGAAAGAAATATGGTATGATCAAAGAGGCTGGAGATTAATTGAATACCTGGAAGATTTGAGTCTAGAGAAACGTCTGAAGCTGTACCTGCATGGTTTAAAGGGAAAAGTGCTATTTGACCTAATATTATTTTGGGTCAAATACTGGAGGTGAGATACATATATTTGTTGGTGAAGGGAAGAGCACTGTAATTGGTGAAAGTATCACAAGTGGAATATGTGGATTGCACATTAATCGATTGGTCATATCATTATTGCCACATTTATATATTACTTGGAGAATGTAGTAGTAATTTCTAGCATGTATTGGTTATATAAGTGGACTATATAACACTAACTGATTAGTAAAAGGACACTTATATGCAAAGAAGGTCACTATGCACATTGTTTAACAAATGTTTTATTGAAGGAATTTATAATTTTGATGTTTCTTTGGTACACATGTCAATTTTTTAGCACTTTTAATCACATAATATAAGATAAGTGCTATACTGAGATAACATTATACATTTGAGGTTTCCAATACGTTTGTAGAATGTTATTGTGCATAACTCATTTTCTGTGACTCAATATCTTGTTCTTTTCATATACAATTATCAGTCTATCATATACAAAATAAAGTGGTTAGTGCAGCCAGTGCTGTATCTTGGCCTAGGCCAACAAGGCCCAGGACTAGGGTGGCACTTTGCAGGGGATGGCAAAAGCTACCACCCCTGCATGGAAAAAAAACCTCCTGACTCCCGCCTCCCAGCGGCTTGCTGTAGTGTGGCACTTATGGGCTATATGCAAAGAGGAGGAGGCAAGCTTAAGGTGGTACTGATGAGGTCACACTGGTGGTGACTGATGAGGCCGCACTGAGATCTCAGATGCCCCGGTAGAAGTAGGGCCAGGTTTCTCCGCTCCCCATATTGATTTTTAATCTCGTTATCACTATTTTATTTTGTTTTGTATTTTTTTTCTGTTGGTTTTTATGGAAATAAATAGCCACTTTGTGTTTTGACCTGCACCATTGGGAGCATGTGTTCCTTTATATTTTACATATCACCTGCTCCAAGAGCCTGTTGATTTTCTTTGGGTGATATACTATTTGCTGGCCATCCCTGCACTTCCTGGATTCCATCGTGTGGAGATTTTCCTGAGGACATCACAGATTGGTCCATATTGATGGAGGATCATTAGTGACCTGTTACATCGTTCCTGTATGGTCGTGGCTCTATCTCTGTATGCTCTTATGATCTGGTGTCGCTGACACGCAGGTCCACCAGCTTTGGTAAGAGTAATCATCTCTACTGTATTATCAATGTAATTACCTTCAGATGTTCATTCAACTGCTGGTTGCTCCCCTTTATGAAACGTTTTGTTTGTGGCGGATCCATCAAGTATCTGGACGGACACTTTTTGGACTTTTATTTTTAGATTTATAGTTAATCACTGATCAGTTAATTTAGACTGATGGTTGCTTTCATAGCCCTTGTACACACGGTCAGAGATTCCGACGGAATGTTTCCGATATTCTGACATGTGGTCTACATCGGACTGTTTCCATCGGAATTTCCGACGGACCAACTTTTCCAACTTGCCGGTAAAATTTTCAGACAAAATGCTCCGATTGGACATACTCCGATCATGTGTAGCCTACTCCGACGGACAAAGTGCCACGCATGCTCAGATCAAATTCCTAGACCAAAGCTATTGGCTACTAGCCTGAACGTAGTCCCGTCATAACGAAATAACGTCATCACGTTATGTACAATCGGATTTTCCGACAACTGAGTCCGACCGAGTGTATGCAACATCACTTCCGGACCTCTTCCAGAATGAATCCGTCTGAATTAATCCGATGGATTTGGTTGCCGGAATCTCCGACCGTGTGTACGGGGGCATAGTGTGCTATGAGCCCATGTTATTTAGACACTAGCGCTACATTTTACTTCCCTCTTCACATGAATATTTGTCGCATTCGTATGTAGCAGCTCTTTCTGTTTTTTTTTTCACAGATAAGCGTAGTTTTTTCTTCTTTTTCTATACAGATAGGTACGCCTGTGTGAATGAGGCCAAAGAGGCACCCTATACAAAAAAGAAAATAAAGAGAATGAGGCTCCCTAAACTCTATACAAGACTATGCAGCCTTACTAACCAGGAAAAGAGGGGCTGCAAAATTGCACCTTCCTCCTGAACCAAATATCCACTTCCCCCACATGAATGAGTAAGGGATACATAGTACCTCTGGTTACTCATATACAACATTTACTATTTTACTTTTTTTGTGAATGAGAAACTATATACCCCTTACTCATTCATATGGGAGGGGGGGCAGATATCTTGAGTTCCCTTATTTTAAAGAGGGCCCCAGGTTCTGATAATTTCCCCCTACATTCCAAGCAATGGATGTTGGGAAGAGGCCCTTGTCCCTATCAACATAGGGACAAGGTGCTTTGCCGAGGGGGCCCTGGCATTGTACTTTTCCGATACTGTGCAGATGCTGGGACTTCTTTTCCTTTGTCATAACCCTGAAATGTCTACACAACTGTGCCACATCCACATGAATTACATTCAGTTGCAGGGCAGTGGTGGTGCAGCCCCATTTACTTGAATACCCTCTTTCATGATGAGATTGATGTTTTGTTGTATTGTATGTTTTTTGCTATTGTTGTTTTTTACTTTTAGAATGTGCTGTGGTAGTATCGTCTGGCTTTGAATGCCCCTGATGAAAGGACTATACAAGTGTCCTGAAACGCATCGGGCTGAATGTCTACAATTATCATGCACTAACGATTAATGATTGTAATCTACCTTTTTTTATTAATCATATTGGTGATGTTTGCACCTGAATGTTATATATTTTTTCATAATACAAGTTGTTTGTAGAATTTTCTGTTTATGTTTCTCTTCCATGTTGCCTAGAAAGTCCCTTATACTTTCCCTTGGGGGGTACTTGTCTTTTGATACTTAATCTGAGATTGGCAACGCTGTAATCCCTATGGGTGGATTTATATGTGTACATTTACGTGAATGGGTCATGTTTGGTGGCAATACTGCTCACCAAACATGACAGAGTATAATTGTTGTAGCTACATATCAAAGCAAGTAGGACATTTACTCCAATACCTAGGGATGAGGCATTTGGCTGCGTTTAGAAGATGTGGGGGAACACTTTGTTTATATGATTTTAGAGAGGAGGGGGTAGTGTGGAACACATAATGAAAATGAGTAAATTTGATGGGGCTAAGAGTAGTTTTTTGAATCCAGAGTAACATTTCTTGCCAGAATTTTTTAATCTTGGGACAAATCCACCATGAGTGCAAATAAGTGTTTTCATGTGGACAGCCCCTCCAACACCTAGAATCCACTCATGGGAAAATTCTTACTAAGTGGTGGGGTATCCAGTACTACCAAGAAAAAACTTATAGCAGAATTCTTGTATTTTAGTGCTTAAGGATGAGATATGGGAAAGTTTAATTTTTTTGTAATTTGAGTGGAGTAAAGTAATGGCCCATACACATGATCTGAAAATCAATGAAAAATACCACTTTTGACGTTAATCGGATCCTTAGTACAGAGCTTGTGAGAGCCAATCATGACAGTTCATCCAATATCATTCGATCAGACAAGCACTAAAATTTTCCTCATATGATACCAGGTCATCTGATTTTCATTTAGTCAGTACAGTTGTCATCCGAAAATACAATACAAATACACTACAACACATGACATCACTTCCAATTTTTTTTTCTGTCGTACAAGAATTTTCGTAACTTTAGTAACATATTCACTATTCTACTTGCGACTAGTAAGCTAAAAAAGTCGGATGATCTGTCATCCAATTTTTGGATTGTGTGTACGGGGCATTAAGCGCCCAGTTCCACCTCCCATCCATGTAGGAAGTAGGGAATAGCTTGTGGCTGTGCTCCCACCAAAAGCTGGTATGTCTCAGATAATAGGTGTGTGGTTTCGTGTTGGTGAGACCACAATTTTTAAAACTCTGTAAGGGAGTCAGAAGCACAGGGTTTGGGGCGTAGTTTGTGAAAGAAATCCTGCAGCTGCCTATGTCTCCAAGTATCCAGAGAAAACCCGCCATATGCTTGCCTTAGATGTTCCAGGGCCAAAAGGCGTCCTGAAGGGGCAAATTTTAAACATCCAATATCCCCAGCAGTGCCACATGAGTGAAAAAATTAAATATCCTCATCTGGAGAAAACTGCAGGAAGCTGTCAGGAACCATAAATCAGAGTAAGACAGAAGCGCAGTAAAAATCACACTTTTTAATAAAATGGTAAAATGGTATAAACAGAGCAAACATAGCCAGGGTTCGGTAACCAGAACAGATAGTCTGAACAAGCCAGTGAAACAGGAATCCAGAGATCAGCGTAGTAGAGGCAGTAAACAGGATTAGGAACCAAAAGGGAAGTCAGCCAGGCAAAAGTCTTAAACAGGAAAACACAGCAGAGAGTATCCGGATATGTTGCCCAAGCGAAGGCATAGGCAATCTGATTCAGGCAGTTTAAATAGCCAGCAGGGCTAGCTGACAAGTAGGAAATGAAGACCAGGTGATTCCCTGTGGAATGAAGAATATTGGCAATTAACTGACAGCTGAGCACAGAGCTCTGAGAAGGAAGGGCTGAGCTAAGCCCTGACAGAAGCCAACTAGGGGTGCCATAGTAGGGGTTAGGGGGGTAAGTACCCAGTTTATGTTTATCTTATCTCAAAAACTTAAAGTAGCCAACATGATTGGGGGGGTCCAGACAAGTAAACCCCTAGATGTAAATGGGATTCATGGTGCCCCCACTAAATTACAGCACGCTGGGGTCTTTTCTTTACCCATAATTTTATCAGATGAGGCCATAGCTTTATAAAAGATGTTAATGTCAGGGAGCCCAAAGCCACCATCTTACTTTTGTCTGTGCAGGATCAAGTGGGCCAGCCTAGGCTGAATGTCCTGCCAAACAAATGATGTAAATGATTTGCGTAGGGATTAAAAAAATGTATGTGGTAAAATAAATAGGTACTATTTGTAGGAGGTAGAGAATTATTGGCAAAATCTTCATTTTTAATACATTACAGTTGTGCTCATAAGTTTACATACCTTGACAGAATTTATGATTTCTTGGCCATTTTTCAGAGAATATGAATAATAACAAAAAAACTTTTCTTTCACTCATGGTTAGAGTTTGACTGAAGCCATTTATTATCAATCAACGCTGTTTACTCTTTTTTAGCTGTCTTTGATGTTAAAGGGGGCAATACACAGTATTAAGAACGGGGGTATGTAAACTTTTGATCAGGGTCATTTGGGTTGTTTCTGTTGTCATTATGATTTAAAAAACACAGTTCATCGATAATACTGTAAATGACTTCAGCCAAACACTAACCACGAGTGAAAGAAAAGTTTTTATGTTATCATTCATATTCTCTGAAAAATGGCCAAGAAATCATAGATTCTGCCAGGGTATGTAAACTTATGAGCACAACTGTAATATATCCTAGCCAGATAAGAGCTATGGTCTTCCACTTGTTTAGGTCCCCTTCTATAGACTGCAGAAGCTTCCAATTATTGCAGGTGTAAAGAAGGTGGAGATCAGGAGAGATGTGAGTGCCTAAATATGGGAGTGTCTGTGTTTGCCAAGAGAAAAAGAAATTAGACTTCAATAGGGACCCCAGGTCTGGTGGAATTGTAATTGGTAAAATGTCAAATTTTCCATAATTAACCTGGAAATTGGATAGACCATATATCTGTATCTCAGATACTAAAATCAGCAAAGTAGTATGATGTTATGTAACATAAAAAAAGTGTCATCAGCATATGCTGAAAGCTTATGTTTTTTCGAAACAACTTTATCACCTTTCAATTCTGCATTGTGCCTAATCTTACGTAGGAGTGCTTCTAAAATTAATGTGAATAATGGGTGAAAGGGGGCACCCCTGCCTCGTGCCATTGCAAATACTAATAGGAGGGGAGCTAAGGGTTCAATTCACCTTTATCTTGGCCTCTGGGTTGTGATAAAAAGTCAATATCCATTTTAGCATTTTCTGCCTGAGACCCAGCCTGGACAGGATTTCCTCCAAATAAAGCCATTTCACTCTGTCAAAGGCTTTCTTGGTATTGCCAGATAATATTAATGAAGGGGTTGGGAGGGGCCATGATGTAGCCAATGAAGGATATGGAGAGCTCTAATTGTATTGTAATGAGCCTTGCTTCCTGGAATGAACCCGGTTTGAGCAATGTGGATTATTGTTGGTAACATTTTCTGACCACAACTGTAGAGAAAAATTTTGTGTCAGAATTTAAGAGTGAAATTGGGCAATAGTTATGAAATGCTGTGGGATGCTTCCCTGTTTTGGGTAACACCATTATACAAGCACTATACCACAATATGGCTTCCTTAGGGAAGAGATTTTTAGTGGTGATAACATTAAAATATGTACATAAGGGCCTTATTAGAATATGGGTGTCACACATACCTCTAGCACAGCTGTTCAGACACTATAGCTGGCTACTGTGTTCTTCACCTATAGCAGCCCCCTTTCCCATAAGGCAAGCAATTCAGTTGCCCCTAGAACATATACACAATGCTATAATACCTGGCTTCCACGCCAGGGCATGCACGAACTGAGCAAAGCAAACAAGTACTTGCGGTTGGCAGACAGGCAGAGTGGTTCAGTGACAGTCCAGGTAAAAGGCAGGCAGTGAATAGATGTTCAGAGAATAGTCTAGATCCGATCTCATACACAGGGAAATTCAATCTAGCAGAGCAGGGCAGATGAACGGGCAGCTTGATCAGGTATTTACACACTCTAGCACAAGCATGAGACTGCAGGCTTGGCTAGCTTATAACAGGTTTGTTCTCCACCAGCAGCTATGATGAAACAAGAGCGCACATACTCCTGACAATGGGATAATATTTTACTATATACCGTATATACTCGAGTATAGGCCGACCCGAATATAAGCCGAGGCCCCCAATTTACCCCCAAAAAAACTGGCAAACTTATTGACTCGTGTATAAGCCGAGGGTGAGACATGCCTGTCCATCCCTGTGTGTGTGTCCGTCCATCCCTGTGTGTCCGTCCATCCCTGTGTGTCCGTCCATCCCTGTGTGTCCGTCCATCCCTGTGTGTCCGTCCATCCATCCCTGTGTGTGTGTGTGTCCATCCATCCATCCATCCCTGTGTGTGTGTGTCTCCATCCATCCATCCATCCATCCCTGTGTGTGTGTGTCTCCATCCATCCATCCATCCATCCCTGTGTGTGTGTGTCTCCATCCATCCATCCATCCATCCCTGTGTGTGTCTCCATCCATGTGTGTGTGTGTGTGTGTGTGTGTGTGTGTGTGTCCAGCCTACCTTTGTCCCGAGCCTCCGTCCCGTGCCTTGCCTCCTTGCCTCCGTCCCGTGCCGTGCCTTGCCTCCTTGCATCCGTCCCGTGTCGTGCCTTGCCTTGCCCCCGTCCCGTCCCGTCCCGTGCCGTACCGTCCCGTGCCCTCTTCGTCGGCGGCCATTGTAAAGTTCAAAAGCTGCGCCGCCGCCTTCGCCTGTGATAGGCGGAACACTGAATTTCCCAGCAGCCTGTGTTCCGCCTATCACAGACGTCGTATCATCCTCGTCCGTAGTACGAGGATGATACGATGTCCGTGATAGGCGGAACACAGGCTGCTGGGAAATTCAGTGTTCCGCCTATCACAGGCGAAGGCGGAGCCGGAGGCGCGGCTTTTGAATAGAATGGCCGCTGTCTGTCTGCTCGACACGCTGATCGAGCGGGCAGACAGCGATGACTCGAGTATAAGCCGAGGGGGGCACTTTCAGCCTCAAAAAAGAGGCTGAAAATCTCGGCTTATACTCGAGTATATACGGTAATAGGCATTAGAAAACCCACAGGATCCTGAATAACCTGATTGGTAGGGTCAGAAAGTCCACCTCCTGCAAGTACTCCTGCATCAAAGTATGGTTACGTTGAGCCACCGGAGGGCCATAAAGGTACTGATAGTATTTTTTTAAATTTCAACGCAATATGCAAGGTGTCCAATTACATGGAAGTATCTTGAACCACCAGCTTATTTACATGACATAGTGCTTTGTTTTTACAGACAGTTTGTGGCAAGAGGAGCCTGCTTTTGTTCCCATACTCGTAAAACCTATGAGCATTATACCAAAGTTTGTTCTTCGCCTTATGTTCAAGACACTATGAAAGTTTTACTCTCAGTTTCTCCTTGTCTGCACCTATTGACTGCATAAGGGTTTTATGCCTCTGCTCCAGTTGAATCTCCATCAATAGATCAGTTATCTCTTTAAATTTAATCTTTTAAATTCTAGAGCCGTGGCTGATAATACGATTTTAGTGAGGAGTTCATGTCCTCCAGTACTTGACCATCATCTAATAGATTTTCTTTGAGTATCCTCGTCCACTAAATCTGAGAGGGAGAGGGTGAGAGATACAGGAGCATGATCAATAATAGTTATTTGACCAATGGATGAATCACAGAGGCTGTGCAAATTATATTGATCCACATAGAGGAGACTCTAGAATAATCAAATATAAATCAGTGTTTGACACCTAATTAGTAAGAACTAAAAAGCAATAGCAATAAGTCAGATTCTGGCACCTATTGAACTACATAGTCATATAGTGCATATTTGAACATCCAGTACTGCTGCTGTAACGGAAAAGTGGAGGTAAGACTTTAAAATTTAAGTTTTAAATACAATTTTTATCTGGCTGCATATCTGTTTCTGTGACTTCAGTTGTCCTTTATTTTTTGTTTGTTTCAATGTTTTTATTAATGTTTTCAAATTCACAAAAAAAACCTAAGAATCAGTTACAAGGTCAAGGACAAGTCATGGAAATTAAATACACACAAGATATAGATATTGTAAGCAATATGTAACTGAACAGAACAATGTATATATTTGCAGAACCTTAAGGGTAAAACCCGGAGAGGTCTGGGGTATTACAAATGAGGGACTCTGTAACGTAATTACAGATAAACCAGGCATGCCACCATGCACCCAAACACCCCTGTTGGGAAAAAAACTGTGAATGGGTGGGGGCTCTTAGAGCCAGTACTTGTCTGTCCATCATACCGGTTCTCTGAGAAGTTTAAGTGAGTCACTCTACTTTACTGGTAACTGACATGTATCGAAATTCCTCATCAGGGACGATCTTCCAGGGATAATTCCCAAACACCATATCGAACTACAGCGGTGTGCGTTTTTTGTTTGGATTGATGCTAGGTCCTACTGGGAAGCTATAGCGTCTGTTCAGGTGAGGGGAGGGTAAGGGACAGGGGAGGTGAGGGGGGGGTATGACATGTTTGAGTGCACCTATATGTCAGGTAAAGTCACCTGATCTCTTGTGGGTGTCCCTGGGTCTAGCTATTGTGGAACGTTTAAGAGGTTGCGGAATTCTAAAGATTCTGTAAAGTGTAGCCAGCAGGCCCAGGTTTTTTGGAATTTTTTCGAGGTCTCTCTAGCTTGATGGACTAGGTCCCCCATGTCTGCGATTTTCCCTATGCGTTGAAGCCACTCTGAAATACTAGGGGGTGTTATCTTTCCAATGTATGGGTATGCAGAGTTTTGCCGCGTTAATGAGGTGAAGTGTGAGAGATCTTTTGTAGGCCAATTGGTTTATGGACATGTGGTAAAGCAGGTATTGTGCCAGAGTGAAGTCAAGAGAGTAGGTTGTTATTTGAGAAGTAAGGCAGTGTATTTTTTTACAGAAAGGTTGTATTAATGGGCAATCCCACCAATCCCATCTTGTGCAGAGTGCTTCAAAGGGAGTGTGATCTCTGTGCCAGTTGGAGAGTGGTTTAGAGCTATTGAGGAAGTGTCTGATCTGTAGGTATTTGAAAAAAGGAATGGTTTGGTTAGGGAATCGAGAGGAGAGGGCTTGATATTGCAGAAGCTTTCCGCTATAATTGATGTCTCGCAGTTTAGGTTATGTGGATTGAGCTCTGTGAGTCCAGGAGGGAAGTCTGGGATTCAATCTATAATGGTTAAAGGTCCATGTGATGAAGCCAGATTTAGTCTTTTGCATGCCACCCGGAAGTTCTGTAGGGTCGGGCCTATTAGGGGCTGAGTGGCGCTCTCCTTAGGGATCATATTCGATTTACTCCATGGTAAGTGATAAATTGGACCATGGGATGATTACTCCTCAGTATTAATCCATTCTTTAGTGTTTGCATGGACATGTCAGTCAATTATCCTAGCCAAGTGGCAAGACCAGTGGTATTTGTAAGCATCTGGAAGTAGTCCAATTTCTCCTTTCAATCTAGGGAGGACCAATCTGTCCCATCCCAGTTGAGGGGGTTTGGAGGACCAGATGATGTTTTAACATATCTGTTTGTATGTTGTAAAGAATGCTAAAGGAATTTTTATCAGTAAGGTCTGGAAGAGATAAAGGAGTCTGGGTAGGATATTCATTTTTTATAATTGCTGCCCTACCAAACCAAAAGAAGGAGCCTGCGTGCCATTGTTGGAGGTCCTGTTGGATAGTTTTGAGACTAGGGAGGACATTTCTGGCATACAAATCAGTTACTTTTGTAGGGAGCTGGATACGGAGATAGGTGATGGTGTGGGGATCCCAACCAAAGGGAAAATTATCTTGGCATTGTGTCACAATGGCTGTGGTAAAGGGAAATGTTCAATGCCCTGGATTTTGAAACGTTAATTTGGAGATTAGAGAGTGATTTGAAGAGAGAGAAGTCTTTTAGTAAATTGGGTATAGTGGTAATGGGGTCTGTGAAGAATAACAGGATGATCATCTACATATGCCACCAATTTGTATTGTCATTTTTTTATTTTGACCCCTTTAATGTCTGGGTTAGCCCTGAGTCTGTGAAGAATAGGTTCAAGGGTAGGCACGAATACAAGGGGGATAAGGGGCAACCTTGACGAGTGCCATGGGATATGGAAAAGGTGTCCGACAGGTGACCATTGACTCAGAATCTTACGGTTGGTGCTGAGTAAAGAGCAAGGATGAACTGAAGCATGCGATCACGAAGACCCAACACCTATGGAGCTTCTGTCATGTAGTCCCAGGCCACTCTGTTGAACACTTTCTCCACATCGAGAGATAAGAGGAAGCCAAGTTTGCAGGTCGAAGACAGCCAGTGATTTATGCTGATAGCTTGCAGAGTGTTGTCTCTGGCATCACATCCGGGGATGAATCCAACTTTGTCCAGAGAGACCAGTTTGGAGAGTAGAGGAAGTAGTCAATTTGCGAGTACTTTCGCTTAGAGTTTCACATCTATGTTTTTAAGTTAGATGGGCCTGTAGTTTGATACTATAGAGGCGTCTTTGCCTGGTTTTGGTATCAGTGTTATGTGGGCTTCGAGGATGTCTGTGTTACTGTGTGATGAAGAGGGTAATGAATGAAATGTTTTCAACCAGTGAGGGAGTAGGGCATCTGCAAAGGATTTATAGTAGCTAACAGTAAGACCGTCAGGGCCAGGGTTTTTGCCTGTATTTAGTTGTTTTAAGGCTTCAATAGTTTCTTCCGGGGGTTCTAATTATACAGCCTCAGAGGAAGTAATAGGTTTGGGGCCATGCCGACTTAGAAAATTGGTAATCATTTCTTTTCGTTCGGTGTCCTCCGCGGTCGTGTTCAGGGTGGTTAAATTATATAGTTTGGTATAGTATTGCGCAAATTGATCACCTATGCCTTCCGATGCGATGATTGTTTTACCCGAAGGGTCCATAATGGTGTGGATGGTTGACGCTGCTTTTTTAGTCTGAAGTGTTCTAGCAAACATTTTCCAGGATTTATTTCTAAACTCATAAAAAAGCCACCGTGTTACAGTGTATTTGTGTTTTAACGTTCTCCCTAACTCTTCTAGTAGATCTTATCTGGCCCATAGTAGTTCAGTTAGTGTTTGTGTGGCTAGTGATTAGTTATGGATTTTTTTGAGAGAGCGGATGCTCATCAATACGGGCTCATCTGCCTTCCTTTAGTTTAGCTGCAATGGACATAAGTTCTCCCCGATGATGCATTTATGAGCTGACCATCGCCTCATTAGCACGATGTCCGTGGAGTCGTTCTGGCAAAAATTGTGTGTTAATCTTCCTAGAGATCTCAGGGTCAGTCAAGAGGGAATTATCAAGATGCCAGATTGCTGATCTAGTGGGTGTTGTTGGTAATGTCAGGATCATGGAGATGGGGTTGTGGTCCAAGAGGAGCATGGGGTATATGGTTGCATTAAGGATGAGTGCTAAATCATTTTGCGTAATGAAGAAGTAGTCAATTCTAGTATATTTGATGTGTGGTGGTGCGAAGAAAGTGAAGTCCTTAACGTTGGGATGTAGCATGTGCCATGCCTAGTACAGGGTCAGGTCGCTAAGCTGTGTTTTGATTGTTTTGAGGGCTCTGTAGGTTATGGAGGAGGAGTCTGAGGAGGTATCTTGGGAGGGAGAAAGGGCTATATTGAAATCTCCCCCCACTATTAGAATACTAGCTTGAAAGGTTGTGAGGAGATGCAGAAGAATGGAACCTCATGCTTATTAGGAGCATAGGTTAGCTAGAGTGACGGGTTTGTTTTAAAGTGTCTCTTTGAGAAATATGTATTGGCCCTTGTTATCTCACAGGACATCATGCACTTGGATCGGACAATGTTTGGAGATTAAAATTGATACTCCCTTGGATTTAGAGTCATCATGGGATGCATGATAGACCATGGGATAGAAGTTGCTATAGAGTTTAGGAATGTTATCAGACTGAAAGTGAGTCTCCTGGAGCAATACCACCTCTGCTTTAGTTATTTGTAAGGTCAGCAGTAGTTGAGATCTTTTTCCTGGGAGTCTTAAGGCCACGTATGTTTAATGAGTATAAGCTTAACCTGGGGGGAGAGCGAGCGGAACCCTGGTGTGCCATGTTTGGAATGGAGGGCTGCTTGGGGGAGGGGGATAGGGAGGACTTCAGGATGGGGGGCTAAGCTAAGAAGGGGAGGGGCAGGAGAAGATAAGCTCTCCTATGTATTGAACCCGAAGAGAGGAAAGACCTGCCCACCCTTCTCTAAAGGAGCGGTTTTGGTAAGGTACAATGTATAGACACAGTGTATAACAGCCCAGAGGCAGTCAACACTATGCTATATAACTGTGAGGGGGTTTGTAAAGTTCAAGTGAGGTAGAATCATGTGGAATACATGTCAGCCTGCCGCCACAGTGTATTGGTTCAGGTAAGTGGAGGTATACCCTATATGTATTAGCCTTAAGAGGATGGGATGAGATCCATGGGTTTAAAATGTCAGGATTAGTCATATGTCCTCTGTTGCAAACAAAACAAACTATTAAGAAAACTTAGTAGGAGGACAATGAGCTGTGTGGAGTGATGACTCATTTAGGCATGTAACACCTGGTACGGTTAAACTTGTAGGATCTATGCCTAGTTCAATGTCAGGACTCAGTGGCAGCTGTGGATAACAAAAAAATAAGTAGCTGGCCACATATATATCTCTATAACACTGGTGTACAATATCATTTAACAGTACATCTTAGAACCTAAAGGGATACCGTTGGGCCAAGCTGAGCGGTACTGGACCCCCCTGTGTCTTGTCCAACAGCAGTGCTGTTTCCCTTCAAATAAGGACTTCAGCTGTGGGTGGGTACAATAAGTGGGCCTACACATATGTAGAAGGTGATTACCATTATTTGTGGGGTGTGGGGAGGTATCCTCATCAACTAAGATGTTGCCTCTGAAGACTGCGAGGCGGTCTGTCATCTTAGTGATGTTGCCCCTCTGCATTGTGTAAGTGGAGTGGGGATATGCCAGGTTGTGGCAAGCTCAAAGTATATGCAAGTGCGATATCTGTAGTGCTATCATAATGCATCTATGCCTTCCATTATGGCTTTAATTGGAGGGGGCAGGAGAGAGGAGTGTCTAGCTCAGTACATGAAAGAGCATAAATTGCAGATGCAGAGTTTGTGAGTGCCTAGGCACAGAGTTCTACAGGAGCCCCATTGTTGTAGTCAGAAAAGGGGGCGTAAAGACTGAATAGTTTGTGCTATGTGGGTCGTAGAGCATCCCCCCCGCTATTAGCTGAGAGCTATTGTTTTTGGGGTGTCTGCTCTGTCTCCCCTCACTCCTCAGGCGGTAAGCAATATTAAGTTGACAGTCTCAGCACAGCTCCCACCCCTGCATGAATTGGAAGGGGCAGATTACCCGGCATTGAGTCCTGTTAGTAGTGAAGGGGGGCATTTTGCAGTACTCCCCTGACCCTTCGCATCTAGGCATGTATGTATGCTGGGGTTTCCTTGGGTTAGAGAAAAGAAACAATTGATTTCATAAGGCTAGAGGGTTATAATAACTGCAGGTTATCGCATCACATTAATTGTATATTAAGGGTGGGGGGCCTGTAGTGGTTCTATTGGGAGAAGCCCCAGCATACAGCTCTGCAGAGTTGCAGAATGCATAACCTACCATATCGATTGCAGGTTCATCAGCTTATAGTTCTAGGAGCCGAAAGCTGTCGAAGTTTGGAGTAGGACAGAACACATGCCTCCCATGGGAGGCTGAACAACCGCCAGTCAGCAAGCCCTAGCGGTTTGTCCCCCACACTTATTCCAGTTCGAATGGAAGGTAGCAAACTAGGTGAAGCAAGTAAAGTGGTTGAAGGTTGGCATCAATAGGGACTTCAGCTTGTAGTGTAATCCAGAAGGGTAGTTGGTTAGTGAAGCTTTTGGCCCTCTAGCAGGTGTTGTCTACATGCAGCGGATCTGCCGTTATCAGCGTCGGTTGCATAGGGTCACTGTAGATAACTGAGTGTTTGTGAATAAAACAAGGAAAACAAAACAGAACTACTTAACCAAACCATAAGAGTCCTACAACATCTGCAAAGGATGGGCGTCTGTGGTGCTGTTAGTTGTCACGCTGGGCCCTTCTAGGTCTAGGTGACTCAGTAGGGCTTGATCCATGACAGGCACCTTGGATGACAATGTGGGATCTGGTTCCCGATAGGGATCCCCGTCTGTAAAATTGGGTGTCTTGCGCATCCATGAGTTCCCCTTCTTATGGTGGTGTGGCGGAATTCAACATACCAGTTTTGAACATCTATCATCGAAATGCCTAAGGTGTGGCAGAAAAGCTAGAGTTCCTCCGGCACTCTCAGTGTGTGACCTTCTGCAGTGGCAGAGAGATAGAAGGGAACTTCCATCTGTAATGAATGCCCTTGGAGCACAGGACGTCAAGCAGACGTCAAAATTTGCAAACCCGGCCATTTTATTCTCTAGGGCCTCTGCTACAAAAATGTATAATGTTTGGAAGTTGTAAGTAATTTTCTAGTAAAAATACAGATTTTTACTTGTAAACAAAAAGTATCAGAAGAAGGCCTGGTCTTACAGTGGATAATGCCTGAAGGTACTCCTTGGATATTGCATCTCTCTATGTGGTTGGCTGTGAAAAAGTCTCATACATGTGATATCACCATACTCCATAGGAGTAGCCGAATGTATTTTGGGGTGTAGTTGCAAGAATGCTTATGCCGTGTGTGAGAAATAACTTGTTAATATGACATTTTTGTGAAAAAATAAAATATTTTATTTAATTTCTTCATTTTCTGAAGAATTGTGGGAAAAAAATTCCAACTTCAAAAAACTTGCCATGCCTCTTACTAAATACCAATACTTTCCAAAAAGGGGTAATTTGGGGGGTATTTCTACTGTCGTGACCTGTTAGGGCCTCAAGAAATTAGACCATCAGTACATCAGGTGTGATCAATTTTCAATGATTGGCACCGTAGCTTTTAACTTTCACACAAAATAAATAATATACACAATTTGGGTTATTTTTACCATAGAAATGTAGCAGTATAATGCTAGGGCTGCTGTTTGCCATTACTTATATGCTATTACTTATGGGACAGGGCCACCCAGGGATATCATCGGGAGGCCCCACCCCCTTATGACATCACCTCCCGAATGAGGAAGAACAGAGGGAGAACACAATGAAGAAAGGAGACCTGCCAGAGGGAGATGACAGCAGAGAGAGAGGAGAACCAGCAGGGGAAAAAAACATCAGCAGAGAGAGGAGAAGAACATGAAGACATCGCCAGAGGGAGAAGAAATTGGAAGAGATGCTGGAGCTGCTTTTGAGTTTAGTTTTTTTGAGTGAATGGGTAGGGGTACAATGTACCCCATACTCATTCACATAGGGTGGGGAGCCAAGATCTGGGGCCCCCTTGTTAAAGGGGGCTTCCAGATTTTGATAAGTCCCCTGCCTGCAGACCCTGACAACCAATGGCCAGGGTTGTTGGGAAGGGGACAAGGTTCTTTGGGGTGGGGGCACAGGCACAAAGCACCCACCCCCTCATGTTGAGGGCATGTGGCCTGGTATGGTCCAAGAGGGGTTGCTTACTCATCCCCTCTTTTCCTGATTTGCTGGGCTGCATGCTTAGATAAGGGTCTGGTATGGGTTTTGGGAGGACCCCACACTTTTTTTTTTCATTTTGGCGAGGGTTCCACTTCAAGTTCCTCAAAGCACAAGCCAAACTGCAAGTCAGATCATCATTCTGGTGCGACTTCTATTCAAATCAATGGGCTCTCATAGGGAACCATTGATTTTGAATAGAGGCAGAGAAACGCTGCTAAAAGCTAGTGCTGCTAAAAGCTAGAGTGGCTGAAAGCTAGCATGGCTAAATGTGCATTAACGCCAATGTAAAACACTGCTAAAAGCTAGTTTTTACAGCTGCTTATTCCTGGAGTTGGTAGTGGCTTTGCAGCACATTTTTTCTAACACCCTGTGTGCATGAGGCCTAACATGAAGCCAGCCCACACTTGTGCAATTAGTGTGTTAGTTTCCTGGAAAACCTGGCCAAGACCCCGAAGATTTTACCCCCTTCCTGACCAGAGCACTTTTTGCAATTCATCACTGTGTCGCTTTAACTGACAATTGCGTGGCCATGCGACTCTACACCAAAACAAAATTGACGTCCTTTTTTTCCCACAAATAGAGCTTTCTTTTGGTGGTATTTGATCACCTCTGTGGTTTTTATTTTTTGCCCTTAAACAAAAAAAGAGCGACGATTTTGAAAAAAGCTAAATTTTTTACTTTTTGCTATCATATATATCCCCAAAAAATATATAAAAAACAAATTTTTTCATCAGTTTAGGCCAATATGTTCTCTTCTACAAACTAAAAAAATCACAATAAGCATATATTGGGTTGCGCAAAAGTTATAGAACCTACAAAATAGGGGATAGGTTTATGGCATTTTTATTATTATTATTTTTTTATTAGTAATGGCGGTGATCTGCGATTTTCATTATGACTGCAACATTATGGCAGACACATCAGACACTTTTGACACTATTTTGTGACCATTGTCATTTATACAGCAATCAGTGCTATAAAAATGCACTGATTACTGTGTAAATGAAACTGACAGGGGAGGGGTTAAACACTAGGGGGCGATCAAGGGGTTAAGTGTGGTTAAGAGTGATTTTAACTGTGGGTGGATGGACTACCACTGACATGACAGCGATCACTGTTCCCGATGACAGGGAGCAGTAGATCCCTGTCATGTCACTAGGCAGAACGGAGAAATTTATTTTTTACATAGGCATCTCCCCGTTCTACCGCTCTGTGACACAATTGCGGGACAACGGCGGACATCGAGTCCATGGCACAGTCATGCTGTACACGGTGAGTGTGCACCTACTAGTCCCGCAAATTAAAGGGGATGTACAGGTACGCCCATTTGCCCACTGCTGCCATTGTGCCAACGTATATTGCCGTGCAGCCATCGGCAAGTGGTTAAACACTGTCACAACTATTTAACTTTAACTAGGAAAATGTTAATTAACTGGCAAATATAAAAACATGCCTAGTCATACATACAGAAAAGTGATGCTAACTTTCTGTTATCAGTATTAGCCACATAGCTTTGTGGAGCTTCAATTTTTTCATGTTATTTCAGCAAAATTATTAACCCACAATGAAACAGTAATTATACTTCAGTTTTCTATAATAGCATTGTGCTGCTGTTCAGCCTTGCTGGCATGGGGTTGTAACATAGCCCTACGCTCTTTTATTGTGCTTTCCTCAAGCATATGAATAATTATGTAAATGACACCAAAGTATGTACTATAGCTATTTAAGCATAATAATTCAAAGTCATTCAGTTAGCCCAGAAGAATAACATCTTTACAAGTTGCATGAAATAATAACATATTTTTATTACTTCATGTCAACAATGACCTCCTGAAATGATTACAATTACCATTCTGAATGAGAAGAAAGAGGCCTAGTTCAAAGACCTTCACAAGATCATTACCCATGCTATAAATCATGTTTACATATTATAAATGGTATGAATTTGAATGAAGAAAAAATCCTGCCAGCTAACTACAAGGTTTCAAATACCACCTTAAATGTTATTTAGCCACTATGATACCCACATGACCAGAAGCCTATAGTATACATCCTTGGAAACTATGAATTATGGCATCAGGAGTGCTTCTACATTATAAATATTCTACCAAAAGTTTACTAGATAAAGGTTATAGTGGCTGCAAGTTTATCCATGCTTGATACTGTGCTAACCATTTTTATGAATTCATTTATATAGTATTTACAAAGCAATTCCAGGTATCAAACAAAGCAATCAATGGAGATCCCCTGGGATGAAGAAGCTGCCTGCCCAGGAACCAGATCATTTAAATCAACAAGAATACTTTAAGATAGTAATAACAGTGCGATAACTCTACTGTTGGGCACTATTTTTACACTTTCCTCAACTGAATGAATGTGACACAAACTAAATTTGCTAAATTTTGGCTTATAGAGCTATGCTATGTGGTCATTACCATCACATCGTGATCATAATGCATTATTTGTTATTTAAATACATCAATCGGGAAAAAAAGGAATTTTGCCCACTAAATGGAACTTATGACCATATGAGATGGCAAATGGCACATACAGTATCTGTGCATTATTTGTTGTATGTACGCTTAACCACTTTCAGACCGGACCATTTTGCTGGTAAATGACCAGAGGTCTTTTTACACTTTGGCACTGCGCTGCTTTAACTGGTAATTGCGCGGTCATGCAATGTTGTACCCAAACAAAATTTGCGTCCTTTTCTTCCCACAAATAGAGCTTTCTTTTGATGGTATTTGATTGCCTCTGCGATTTTTATTTTTTGCGATATAAACGTAAAAAGACCGCAAATTTTGAAAAAAAATGATATTTTCTACTTTTTGTTATTAGAAAAATCCAATAAACTCAATTTTAGTCATACATTTAGGCCAAAATGTATTCAGCCACATGTCTTTGGTAAAAAAAAAGTCAATAATTGTATATTTATTGGTTTGCGCAAAAGTTGTCACATCTACAAACTAAGGTACGTTTTCTGGAATTTACGCAGCTTTTAGTTTACGACTGCCTATCTCATTTCTTGAGGTGCTAAAATGGCAGGGCAGTACAAAACCCCCCCAAATGACCCCATTTTGGAAAGTAGACCCCCTAAGGAAATTGATAAGAGGCATGTTGAGCCCATTGAATATTTTATTTTTTTGCCTCAAGCGATTGAATAATGACAAAAAAAATTTGTTTTTTTTTTTTTACACAAAGTTGTCACTAAATGATATATTGCTCACACATGCTATGGGCGTATGTGAAATGACACCCCAAAATAAATTCTGCTGCTTCTCCTGAGTACGGGGATACCACATATGTGGGACTTTTTGGGAGCCTAGCCGCGTACGGGGCCCCGAAAACCAAGCACCGCCTTCAGGCTTTCTAAGGGCGTAAATTTTTGAGTTCACTTCTCACTACCTATCACAGTTTTGAAGGCCATAAAATGCCAAGATGGCACAAAACCCCCACAAATGACCCCATTTTAGAAAGTAGACACCCCAAGCTATTTGCTGAGAGGCATGTTGAGTTCATGGAATATTTTATATTTTGCCACAAGTTGCGGGAAAATTACAAACTTTTTTTTTTTTTTTTTTTTTTCACAAAGTTGTCACTAAATGATATATTGCTCACACATGCCATGGGCATATGTGAAATGACACCCCAAAATAAATTCTGCTGCTTCTCCTGAGTACGGGGATACCACATATGTGGGACTTTTTGGGAGCCTAGCCGCGTACGGGGCCCCGAAAACCAAGCACCGCCTTCAGGCTTTCTAAGGGCGTAAATTTTTGAGTTCACTTCTCACTACCTATTACAGTTTTGAAGGCCATAAAATGCCAAGATGGCACAAAACCCCCACAAATGACCCCATTTTAGAAAGTAGACACCCCAAGCTATTTGCTGAGAGGCATGTTGAGTCCATGGAATATTTTATATTTTGCCACAAGTTGCGGGAAAATTACAAACTTTTTTTTTTTTTTTTTTTTTTTCACAAAGTTGTCACTAAATGATATATTGCTCACGCATGCCATGGGCATATGTGAAATGACACCCCAAAATAAATTCTGCTGCTTCTCCTGAGTACGGGGATACCACATATGTGGGACTTTTTGGGAGCCTAGCCGCGTACGGGGCCCCGAAAACCAAGCACCGCCTTCAGGCTTTCTAAGGGCGTTACAGTTTTGAAGGCCATAAAATGCCAAGATGGCACAAACCCCCCCCAAATGACCCCATTTTGGAAAGTAGACACCCCTAAATTTAGGGGTACACTAGTGAGACTAGGTAATAAATGGCGGGTGCCCTGAAACTATAAAAAAATAACTAACCAACCAGCGTCACCTGTAACAGTTATATGGTGATCACTGGTGAAAGGGTTAACTAGGGGGCAATCAGGGGGCTTTATGCGGTAGTATATGGGGGTCCCTGGCGCTATAAAAAGCTGCGGCGAACCTAAATACCTACCTGCCTAACTAGCGTCACCTGTGACACTAATACAGCGATCAGAAAAACGATCGCTTATTAGGCTGGGTTCACACTAGAGCGATGCGGGAACGCCACGAATGCGCGGCGGGTTCCCGCATCGCATGCCTCCCGGCGGCAGTTCACACTGCCCTATGCGAACTGCTGGGAGTGTCAGTGAAATGTTACTGACACCCCCAGATCAGTTCGCATATCGCAGTGCGATCTGCAAACTCGGATCGCATGGTGTGAACACCCATGCGATCCGATTCTGCTGCGGGCCAAAAAAAGGGTCCCGTGCGAATTTGCGGCGGGTGCGGCGGGTGCGGCGAATGGCTGAACTCGAATCGCACAGAGATCGGATGTGATTTGCACTGCAGTGCGGTGCGAATCACATCCGTTCTCAAACCGCTGCAATGTGAACCCAGCCTTAGTGACACTGGCGACGGGGGGTGATCACGGGGTTAAACCTTTATTGGGGGGGTTAGGGGGGTACCTTAGAACTAAAGGGGGCTAACCCTAACTGCCCTAACAGTTATTAGTCACAAATGACACCCGCCGGGTGATCAGGGGGTTAAACCTTTATTAGGTAATAAATGGCGGGTGCCCTGAAACTATAAAAAAATAACTAACCAACCAGCGTCACCTGTAACAGTTATATGGTGATCACAGGTGAAAGGGTTAACTAGGGGGCAATCAGGGGGCTTTATGCGGTAGTATATGGGGGTCCCTGGCGCTATAAAAAGCTGCGGCGAACCTAAATACCTACCTGCCTAACTAGCGTCACCTGTGACACTAATACGGCGATCAGAAAAATGATCGCTTATTAGGCTGGGTTCACACTGGAGCGATGCGGAAACGCCGCGAATCAGCGGCGGGTTCCCGCATCGCATGCCTCCCGGCGGCAGTTCACACTGCCCTATGCGAACTGCTGGGAGTGTCAGTGAAATGTTACTGACACCCCCAGATCAGTTCGCATATCGCAGTGCGATCTGCAAACTCGGATCGCATGGTGTGAACACCCATGCGATCCGATTCTGCTGCGGGCCAAAAAAAGGGTCCCGTGCGAATTTGCGGCGGGTGCGGCGGGTGTGGCGGGTGCGGCGGGTGCGGCGAATGGCTGAACTCGAATCGCACAGAGATCGGATGTGATTTGCACTGCAGTGCGGTGCGAATCACATTCGTTCTCATAAACCGCTGCAATGTGAACCCAGCCTTAGTGACACTGGCGACGGGGGGTGATCACGGGGTTAAACCTTTATTGGGGGGGTTAGGGGGGTACATTAGAACTAAAGGGGGCTAACTCTAACTGCCCTAACAGTTATTACAGTCACAAATGACACCAATGCAAAAAAAAAAAAAAAAAAAATGACATTGGTGTCACTGTGACTGGGGGGCAGGGGTAATTGGGGGGGTGATCGGGGGGTAAAGGGGGGGTGTGAGTGTGCCTGGCATGTTCTACTGTGTGTGTAGAGTGTTGGTGCAACTTACTGATCCGCTCTCCTCCGTGTCGGAACGAAAAATACCGACACGGAGGAGAGAATACATCACTTCCTCTCCTGTGTTTACATTACAGGAGAGGAAGTGATGTCACCGGGGATTTCCATTCGTCGAGAGCGATCGCGAGGGGGTGGCCATGAATGAATGGCCGCCCCCTCATCCCGGATCGCTCTCGACGGAATGCCGACCGCCGCAGGCACCGGGGGGGGGCCCGATCGGGCCCCCCACCCGCGGGCAGGCAGGGACTTATATATACGCCCATATGCCTGCCCGTGCCATTCTGCCGACGTATATCGTCGTGCGGCGGTCGGCAAGTGGTTAATAAGGCCCAGAAACACTATTGCACCTTTTGCTTTTTTATGCTACCTAAACACACTGGCACCGACCCTTACACTAATTAAAATAACATTTCTGAAATCCTACATAAAACTCACTAACACTTACATTGACACTAAGCCCTTGTACACATGGTCGGACATTCCGATCACCAAATCCGTCGGATAATTTCCGACGGATTTAGTCCGGAACTGGTGTTGCATACACATGGTCGGACAAAGTTGTTGGAATTTCCAGTCGACAAGAGCGCGGTGACGTAAACCGAGTACGGCGGGACTAGAAAAGGGAATTTCAGCAACATGCGCGGCATTTGGGCTCCTTCTGCTGATCTCGTGTTTATCGCGTGTTAGTAGAAGTTTGGTTAGAGACGATTTGTGCTTTTCAGATTTGTGCTTCAGATCGTTACTGCTCCTCAGTTTGTGCTTGTGGGTGTGTATCTTCTTATCAGTGCATGTAGTCAGTTTGCATTTGTTGGTCATTGCGGCCTATATCTTGGTATAGTACGCTTTGATTTTCAGTGCTTCATGTCCGCTCGTTTCTGGTTTTCAGTTTGTTCTTTCAGGCCTTGCTGTTTACTGGTGCTTTCTGTTGTCCATTCTGACAAACCGACCGTTTTGAAGACATTTTTCGTGTACGTACTCATCGTAGAGTTAATGCTTTGCAGGGGCTTGGTGTTGGGCTTTTACCTTTGACACAAGCCCAGTCCATGAACAGGATGAGGATGAGTTCATGGAGCAAGAATTGGTTGCTCCAGCTTGACCAATTCTCGCACATGCCTTTGCTTTGTGATATCTGGGAGAATAACCCTGATGATTTCAGGATCTGCAGAAAATAAGTAACACATACTTGTGTTTTTTGGCAGAGTTCAAAGCTGAAAACATTATTTTTGACACTTTCTAAAGCTGGAATACTTACCTGTTGTGTGAACAAATGTAGTCAAGTGCAACTTGCCAAAACATCGTCTTTGGAGTGGGCTAACGAACAATGTTTATTACGAACGATTGAACCTATGAACATGAAAGTGGCCATTTTAAACTGTACAACATTACATCAAAGCACATGGAGCAGTATGCAAGCAATAATAATAATATGAACACACGAGAACTACTTACTTTTTTGAAGAACTCACTTGATCCTTCTGTACTGATTGTGCTCCCTCAGTTTCAGGTCTGACCAGCGTTTTCTCAGTTGATCCATGGATCATCATACCCCAAAATTCTTCTGAAGACTCTTCACAACTTTAGTCATGATTTTGGCCTTTCTGGCATTTGGGTTTGGGTAAGGTCCATACTTCCCATCATAGTTGTTCCTCTTCAATATGTCCACCATCTCCAACATCTCTCCAAAAGACATATTTGAGGTCTTAAATCTCCTCCTCCGGGATGGGGATGTTTCTGGCTCCAGGCTTTCCTCGTCCTCCTCCTCGTTACTAGTATGCTTTGTGCGCACCTGCTGTGTCTATGCCATGTGCTCTCCCCACTGCGCCAAAAGAGAAGGGATGGGGAATAGACTAGAAAGAATGTCAGGAGCGGGTGGAGTTTCACGGATGCACACTGTATATAAACTGCAACACGCGTGTGTTGTACGCACGATCTGTGAGCAGAGGGAGGAGCTGACGTGCCGATCGTTCAAACGAAGGTACAATTTTAACTTGGTACATCACTAGCCTATACTGCTTCTAGATTAAGGCCTATATTGGGACAAGATTAGGAGAGTTTAGCCTGACATTACAGTTTGTCTTGTGTTGTGTCTTGCAGATAATAATATGGATGGGTTTAACGACCGCAGCTTTCTCCCCCTGTTCATCGACAAGTACAGGGAGCTGCCCTGTCTGTGGCAAGCTAAACATCCCCACTACAGCAACAAATTAAAGAGGCCCACAGTGATGGAGAAACTGCTGGAGTTTGTGAAGCCGGGGGTCCCCAGGGCAGACATCACCTATTTAAGAACGAAAATTGGTGGCTTGAGAAGTACATATCTGAGGGAGCGCAAGAAGGTGTTGGAGTCCATGAAAACTGGAGCAGCAACAGATTAAGTTTATGTCCCCAGACTGCGGTACTATGAGAGGATGCATTTTCTGTCAGACCAGGCTGAGGTCAGGGAATCCCTCTCTACTCTTCCTTCCATGATTCCGTCTATGCTTCATTCCACCCCTGCTGAGTCTTCTGATGCCCAATCTGGGCCTTCCAGTCAGGAAGGTGTGGAGGAGCCCAACCTGAGCCAGGTATAGTATTGTTCTACATATGTTTGGAGTAAAAATGAATGATGTTAACTTGATTTTTGCTCACTAATTGCTGATTTTAGAAAGTGTTTCACATATCAATAGACAGTAGTGGCCAAAATATTTTGGGCCAAGAATGAAAAATGCTGGGCTCAGAATGATAGTCTTTTCTATTTGTTAACAATTTACAACAGTCAAGAGCTGAAAATTGTGTGTGTTTGATGAACCAAAAACTAAAACTTTGTCCCTTTTTCATACACAGGAAGACCTCAGCCAGGAGGAAGGTGTGGAATGCGGCAGCCAGGAGGTGGCTGTGGAATGTGGCAGCCAGGAAGATGCAGGGATATGTGGCAGCCAAGAGATGGGCAGGCCTAGGAGCCTGACTTAATCACAAGTCCCTCCCCTCCGCCTTCCACAAAAAGGCCAGAAAGGGGGGAAATGTGAAGGAGTCAGCGCTCAAGCTAATTGGGGAGGCTTCTGCGGCCCTCAAAGCCACCCCTACATATCAAGAGGCCTTTGCCATCTTGGCTGCAGACAAACTGCAGCAAATGGAGGAGGGGCAACACCTCATGTGTGAGGAGCTAATTATACAAACACTGAATAAGGGGTTGAAGGGCCAAATGACACAAACAACACACTTGTGTGACTTGGACCATGTTCCTCCTCCTCCTCCTCCTTCTGCCACACCTCCAACACCACAGCCACAGCCTGGAAGGAAGCGTGGAAGGAAGACCAGAGAGTGATGACCTGGGTTTAGTCTGGTCTGACAGAAGATGCAGGCTCTTGTATGACTGCAGCCTGGGGACATAGATGTCATCTGCTGCTGTTCCGGGTTTCTTGGACTTCTGGACCAGACTGTTCTCCCTCAGATATGTATTCCTCAGGCCACAAATTTTTGCATTTAAATAGTTGATGTGTGCCCTGTGGGGCCAAAGGCTTCGCTAATTTCCCCAGTTTCTCCAGCACTGCCTCCCTCTTTATTTGTTTATGACACCTAAATAAAGTTTTTTTTGGTTCAAGAAATACTTGCCTAGTGTTTTACTTCAAAAAGGACAGTTTATTTGTGAGTAGACAGGTACAGTTCAAAAATACAAAGTCAAATTAATAGCAACGGGCACCAACACCAAACAACCTCCTAGAGATTAAAAAAGAAAACAATAAAATAAATAGATAATAATGGTGTTGTGGTAAGTTGACACACAAAACACAGCAAAAAAATTATGAAGATGAGCAAAATGTCAAAAAAGGAGATCTTGATTAAAAACCAACCACAAAATTTACAGAAAAAAAATCAAAATGATTGGGGAGATCTGGCGAATTAAAATATTGTATTCATGAAATCAGGAAAAAGAATAAATAAATAAGTTTGGGAGAAGTGTATGTGAATATGAGCAGCAAAACAACTTCATTCTTGTAGCATTATAAAGAAAGAGAAAATGTGCTGCATTAAACAATTTTTAACATTGCAGCGCGACAAATGTGCTATATCGATTATGAACGGTAGTTTTACCTGACCGAGCGCTTCCGTCTCAGAATTTATTCTGAGCATGAATGGCACTTTGTCCGTCGGACTAGGCTACACACGATCAGAATTGACGCGCATCGGATCATGTTGTCGGAAAATTTTATATCCAGCTCTCAAACTCGCTCTTGGATTATCTGACAACACGGTCCGATCGGATCTTTTCCGTCACAATTTCCGACCATGTGTACAAGGGCTAACACTAACTTACATCAAGCCCCGATCTAACCTTTTACAATTGTATTTTTTTGTTTTGTTTTTACACAAATCTTGAGTCCTCCTCAAGAAAGAAGAAAACTATACAATGTACAGGAGCAGGCTACATTCACAGAGCTTGCTTTGACTGGCTATCTCAGAGATCACATGGTTGGGAACCAGTCCTCTCAGCTCCTAGTCTAAAACCCAGAGCGGTCAGTGGCAACTCAGTGTTGCTGGCAGGAAAACATGGCTTTAAAACTGCAATTTTATCAGCATTTTGCATTGGCGTCAATGTGCGTTTAACCGCGCTATATTTTTAGTTTGAATAATTTTTATTGAAAGTTTTATGGTAACAACAGAGGGAAGCCAAGAATGCCTTAATAATCTTATGAACAGTACTTTCCATCATTTGAGTGTACAATCTTGTATAATAAAATCTGCTTACAAAATCTATCATGACGATCACATCTGTCAAAACTAGACCCAGTAAACTAACCCAATTTACATTTGCTAGTATTACCCCATATAGCATTTGATCGATGCCAGACCTGCAAAAGCCTTGTGACCCTCGGATTCCTGGGTGCCCCAAAGGCATCAAGCTGCAACCCAGTAGCCAGAGTCACCAAGCCGCCTCCTTAGGATTGTATCGTGGTACCATCATATTTGTAAAGTTGGGAGTTAGTTAATCTTGTTAAACCATCCTAATAAAGTAAATCTAACAGATCATTGTCCATGCAGTATAGCGAGAGTAACCTAACCTCGCCAAGAGAGGTGGCAGAAAGTAGGGGGAGAGAGAAACATGTGAGAGGGGAGGAGCAGAGGTAGTTTAAACAAATCCATCGATGGGTGATTCGGGTGTTCATGCTTCCAGGTGGAACTCCAGGTATGAGAGAGATATTACAGAAGGTGGCCCAAGGTTTCCTAATGATCCTAAACCTCTCAATCTTGTCTTTAAATTTGGCTACGATTTGTTCTTGCCCCATGATTCAAGTTACTTTTCTCTTGAACCTTTGAAACGGGATGGAATGTTTATTCCAGGCTTTGGCTATTGTTGTTTTGGCTCCTAACAAAATAAAAAATGACAATATCTGGGAGGCTTTAGGTAGCCTTGGGATATTATGGTTTAACAATGCCGTACTGGAACCATGCTATATTTTAGCCGCGTTTCTCTACCTCTATTTTAAAATCAGTGGTTCTCCATGGGGGCCCATTAATTTGAATAGAAGTCGCACCAAAACTCAGATCATGACGATCCGACTTGCGGTGCGACTTCTGTGCTGAGGATATTGAAGGGGAACCCTCTGCCAAAATGAAAATAAAAATTGGCGTAGGGCTCCCCCCTCAGTGATACCAGACCCTTCAGTCTGGTATTGATTTTAAGAGGAACCCACCACGCCAAAATGGTGTAGAGTCCCCCAAAATCCATACCAAACCCTTATCCAAGCACGCAGCTTAGGATAAGTGGGGGGAGGAGCGAGTGCCCCCCACCTCCTGGACCATATCAGGCCACATGCCCTCAACATGGGGGGTGGGTGCTTTGGGGCAGGGGAGCCCTGGGATCCCCACCCCAAAGCACCTTGTCCCCATTTTGATGAGGACAAGGGCCTCTTCATTACAACCATGGCCGGTGGTTGTCTGGGTCTGCAGGTGGGGGATTATTGGAATCTGGAGGGGATTATTGGGATCTGGAAGCCCCCTTTAAAAAGAGGGCCCTCAAATCCCGGCTCCCCCACCGTATGTGAATGAGTATGGGGTTACCCATTCACCTAAAAAAAGTGTTCTTCTGATGTTGACTCAACGTGATCTCCTGGTTCAATGCTGGGTCCACTGTGTGCAATGACTTATATTGGCATGGGATAGGGCCACCTGCTGATGTCATCTGGAGGTCCCACCTTCTTATGATGTCATTGTCCCATCATGCCCCGGTGGTGACGTCATAAGGAGGTGGGGCCTCCAGATGACATCAGCAGGGGCAGCACATTGGTGTAGTGGTTAGCACTTTCACCTAGCAGCAAAAGGGTCACTGGTTCAAATGCTGACAACGACACCATCTGCCTGGAGTTTGCATGTTCTCCCTGTGCCTGTGTGGGTTTCCTTTGGGTTCTCCAGTTTCCTCCCACACTCCAAAGACAAGCTGGTAGGTTGATTGGATCCTGTCGAAAAAAGGAAAAAAATGGTATGGTGTATGTGTTTGTAAGTGCGTTGGGACCCCATGGGGTAAATGGCCACGCTATACCACAGATGGACTCACCGGTGGCAAAAAGCGCCCTGAGGCGATTCAGTTCGCATTGGTAGTGCTCTACAAGTCACTCAATCATTCAGGTGGCCCCATGCCAATATAAGTCATTGCACATGGCGGACCCAGCATTAAACCGGGAGATTGCATTGAGTCAAGACCCAGCATAATATAGCCGGAGAGAGAACAGCGCAGAGAGGAGAACAACCAGAGATGGGAGAAGATCCAGCAGAAGAGCAAAAGAGCAGAAGATAGCGGAGAGAGGACAGCACAGAGGGGAGAAGAACTAGAGAGGGGAGGACATATTGCCAGAAGAGGGAGAAGAGCATGTGTGTTTATTTTTGACACTTTTTTTCGGTGAACTATGTACCCCACACTCATTCACATAGGGTGGGGAATTGGGATTTGGGGCCCCCTTTTTAAAGAGGGCTTCCAAATTCTGATAAGCCCCTGCCCGCCGACCCCCTTGTCCTCATCAAGATGGGGACAAAGTGCTTTGGGGTATCGTTGAAGAGGGGAACACTACGTCAATTTTTTTTTTCATTTTGGCGGGGTTCCCTTTCAATATCCTCAGCACACAAGTCACACTGCAAGTTGGATCCTCCTGATCTGACTTCTGGTGTGACTTATATTCAAATCAATGGGCTCCACTGATTTTGAATAGAGGCAGAGAAGCGCTGGATGAGGCTTAACTCTCTGTTTACAGCGTTAAACCGCGTTTAACAGCTTTTACCAGAATCTGGCATTTTTAGGACTGCTCTTGAATGCAATTTTTTGGGGCGTTCAGACAACAGCCCATAAACTCCACTGCTGATAAAAGTTAAAAAATATCCATGTGCATGAACACATAGGATAACATAGTGAAGTGAAGTTTATGGGCTGTTAAAAAAAATCCCAAATGCCAAAAGCTCCAGTGTGCATGGAGCCATATTGTACATATTTGCAGCACCACGAAAGAAAGCCCACATATATGTGTTACACTGCAGGGAGTGGGTTACAAAACCCTCCATGCTATCCACACATTCAGGAGCGTATAATGCATAAAGGGAAAATATAAATTACTAATTTGGTAGTGCTTGTATTACCAATACTTTTCCTAAATTTTACAAACTTTTACCCTATTGTCCAAAGCATCAGATTAGTGAATGTGAGAATTGTCTAATGCCTCATACACACAAATTTTCGAAGGACTAGGTCCGACGGTCTTCCCGATGGACTTTCGGCGGAGTTCCGATGGACTTTCCAAATGAACGGACTTGGCCACACACAAGCACACCAAAGTCCGACGGATTCGAACGGATTCAAACCAGACTGGAATAAGGAAGTTCATAGCCAGTAGCCAATAGCTTCCATAGCGTCGGTTTTCATCCGTCATACAAGCATACAGACGAACGGATTTTTCGACCGGATTCGAGTCCATCGGAAAGATTTGAAACATGTTTTATTTCTAGGACTGTCTGACTATTTGGGAAGAAAAGTTCACTGGAGCCCACACATAATCAAAATGGATTCCGGTCCGCTGGACCTAGTCTGCCGGAAAGTCTGATTGTGTCTATGCGGTATTAGTCTTGTTACATCAGGATTTCTACATTAGAGAGAACATGGAGCCTGTACTGGGTGTTTTAAAAATAACACCCCTTCATCAGAAGCAAGAATTCCCAAATCACCATTCAAATATAGGGATGAGCCCGATGTTTGAGTCGAACGTAGGTTTGACTCGAACATCGCGTGGTCGACTGTCGCCAAATAGCAAACAATTTGGGGTGTTCGTGGCAAATTCGAAAGCCGCAGAAAACACTTTCTCCCACACCTTTAAAAGTCTGTGGGGGAAATCAAAAGTGCAAATTATTAAGGCTTATATGCATGGTATCATCTTAAAAAGTGTTTGGGGACCTGGGTCCTGCCCCAGGGGACATGTATCAATGCAAAAAAGTTTTTAAAAAGGCAGTTTTTTTGGGAACAGTGATTTTAATAATGCTTAAAGTGAAATAAAAAAGTGAAATATTCCTTTAAATTTTGTACCTGGGGGGGTGTCTATAATATGCCTGTAAAGTGGCACATGTTTCCCATGTTTATAACAATACAACAGCAAAATGACATTTCTAAAGGAAAAAAAGTAATTTATAATGAATTGTCGGTCCCAGCAAAAAAAATTGTGTGGGGGTCCCCCCAAATTCCATACCAGGCCCTTCAGGTGTCCCCATGTTGATGGGGACAATGGCCTCATCCCCACAACCCTTGCCCGGTGGTTGTGGGGGTCTGCAGGTGTGGGGCTTATCGGAATCTGGAAGCCCCCTTTAACAAGGGGAGCCCCATATCCTGGCCTCCCACCTGTGTGAAATGGTAATGGGGTACAAATGTACCCCTACCATTTCACAAAAAAGTGTGAAAATGGTAAAAATTTGGGGCCTGGTACGGTTCAGGGGGGGGGGCGCTCTCTCGTCCCCCCTCTTTTCCTGCAGCCTGACAGGTTGCGTGCTCAGATAAGGGTCTGGTGTGGATTTTTGGGGGGACCCCATGCAATTTTTTTATTTTGGTGCGGGGTTCCCCCTAATATCCATACCAGACCTGAAGGGCCTGGTATGGAATTTGAGAGGGCCCCGATGCAATTTTTTTTAAAAATGTTCCCTTTAATATTCCTACCAGACCCAAAAGGCCTTGTAATGGACTGTGGGGGAATACCATGTCGTTTTTTTCAATGACTTTTATGTGTATTGCCAGGACCGACAATTCATTATAGCCGTGAGTAATTTTAAATTACTTTTTTCCTTTAGAAATGTAATTTTGTGCAGGGACTGTTGTAAACACACCTGAAACATGCACCACTTTACAGGCATACTATAGACACCACCCAGGTACGAAATTTAAAAGAATATTTCAATTTTATTGTTTCACTTTAAGCATTATTAAAATCACTGCTCCCAAAAAAATGGCCGTTTTTAAAACTTTTTTTGCATTGATGCATGTCCCCTTGGGCAGGACCCAGGTCCCCAAATACTTTTTATGACATATAAGCCTTTAAAATTAGCACTTTTGAGTATTCATGCTCGTGTCCCATAGACTTTAATGGTGTTCACGTGTTTGAACAAATTCTTTGCCTGTTTGCATGTTCTGCTGTGAAGCGAACTGGGGGATATTCGGCTCATCCCTATTCCTATGCTGAAAGAAAAGGCTGGAATGGGCTGATGCCCTACAACAATACAGTGGTGGATTATGTTTTTTTGGGGGGAAACGGCAAACAACTTCCCACCACCCACAAGCGGCACTTACTCCCCCGCTGTTTGCCAGTCGGTCCAGCACTTACCCCCATAGGTGGTGGTGGGTGGCAGGCAGCATAGTGCAGCGGCTCCATGTCCTCTCCTCCATGGTGGCCTCCAGCTCCTCCCCACCTCCTCCTAAGCATCCAATAGAATCACCTGTCCTTTCACCCAATAGGGTGACCGGTGTCAAAACTGGATTCCTACTTGGCCGGGAGGAGGATCAGTGTTACAAGAGCAAATATTAATTCGCTGTTGTAACACACCTGGGTGGGATCGGAGCACACTCTCTGTGACCCGAGCCCACCCTACATTGAAGCCTATTAGAGCCTCTGGCTCTAATCCATACATTAAAAAAACAGCCCCCCCCATTCAAATCCATGCGTGTCCTGAAAAGGGCCTGGATGCAGGAATGGGGCGTCGGTGATGGACGGGGGGGCGGCGCCCATGCGCCCTTAATGGACGAACTGCCTCTGCAACAATACTTGGATTGAAAAATGTATGTATTAACATGTAAACGGTTCTGAATGTACTGCACTGTATACATATTTGAAAATTCACAGCTGTGAAAAACAAGAATAAAAGTGATCTTTCATAACATAAAATTCCACCTTTAAAGCCACAGATTTGGTATTTTATTTATTTTGAAAAGAATGGGGAAATGTAAAAAAATATGTTTGTTTTTATTGCTGTTTATAACCTTTTAAGGAGATTTTCCTGCCCATGTGACACCCATACAAGAAAATGGCAGAGCAGTTTTGGCATTAAAGCATAGACAACAATAAAACATTTCCAATACCATGGTTGTATTATATAGACACTTAGCTACAACAGATGGTGGGAGGTATGACCTGACCATGTGATTCTAGTACACCAACATTTCTACAAGAATTATTTTATATCATACAAAAGCCTGAGGTATTCCCTTGGGGGTTAGAGTCTTTTCTGTTTAGCAAATCCAATAAGTTGTTTCAGCATATGTGCTTTTAAAAAAACATATTGAGTAAAGCCAAGCAGCTTCAGCATGTATCAGACTTCACCTTGGAGTTACACATTTGTATTAAATATTTGTTGGTGGTACATTACTACCTTTTCAAGAGTTGCACTCAAAATGTTTTGTTCTACAACATATGTATTTTCTATACCTACAACTCTGGCATGCAGTAAATATTCAAGGCAAGGCATGTAAGTGGTCACCATCTTCCACCCTGATTTCTAATTGAATGCAAAGCACTGACAAATTAAAAGGTTTTATATACTATGCCATGTTGTTGGTAGCTTTTCTCTAGGATTAGTCATTTAAATAATGGGAAACAGACAGGACTTTTTGTAGATGATCAATGGGAAGTTTCATTACAGGCTGTCCAGCAATGCTCTCTTAATATTTCCCACTGGCTTTCCCAACTGTATATTATTTTATGATCTCATCACATTCACTCCAAACTATTTACAATGGGTGTGGTGGACAGCCCACTGCATGGCACATGCGGTAGGGATCATGGGGTTCTAATACATTTACTTTGTTGTTGCCCAAAACTTCATATTTATTGGACAAGGGTGGTAGATACATTGAACAAGGTTTTTCACTCTAATATTCAGGTAGCGCTACAGCAATGCTTATTAGTTATCTTTAAATGGCAGAGGAATTTACTAAAGAGGTAATTTCTTGAGCATTTTTCCAAGCCCACAGACTTATTTTACACTGTTGGAAATAGAATGTACAGTTGCTGAGTGGATACTCCATGTTAAGGACACACATACAATAGATAGTTATACCTGTCAGTGTAGGGGCTGCCCTTACACATTTGAGAAGATGTGTGCACCATAGATTGACAGGTTCTGTTTATGACTCTTAGACATGGTATTTGACAGAATGATTATTGGTGGAGAAGTGGTAGACCTGGCTAACTATGTATTGTCTGGTTTTGCCCTTTGTCAAACAATGTGCATACTTGATGTTTGGGCCTATTGATTCTGTATAGAATATCTGCCATATTTTAAGGGGGCTTGTTAATGTCATATCCCTGTGATGTACTGTATATGTCTTGTAATACAATTTTACTGCTCTGGAACTGCTTGACATTTTCAACAAAGTTTATTTGATTTAAAAAAAAAATGTGTCTTTATTTGATCTGTGACCATCCAAAAAAAAGTATATGAATGTCTGCTTACAGCATAATATGAATGTTTTCATGCTTTGTCCATTGGAGAAAGTCTGATTTTCTGAAAGACCCCTTGTGAAAAATAATATTTTTCAGGCATTCTGTTTGACTACATATCTACAAAGTCTTTATACTGTAGGCAACTATGAAGTCATAAATAGCTTTCTATTCTTTAGACTTTCTTTGTTTGTATTCTGTTCACTGAACCCATCTTTTTTCAGATCCTTTCCATCAGTCCTCTCTCACAATTGAATAATTTATAGGGAAATCTACCACTCCGAATTTGGTCATAGTTCTACATCTCTAGAAATTATTTTACTCTGTGTGTGGCTTGATTATATGAAACCTGTTTTGACTTGAATCTTCCTGTTGAAAATGTTATGAGTAACTATTATAAATCAGCATACATACAGTACATCATTATTCTTTCCTATTCTCTGTCCATAAATAGATGCAATATAATATTTGAGCTTTCAACTAAAATGACAGTAAAAGTACATGGGTAAATGAGGAAGAAAAGACTATTCTACTGACCAGCATTGTATGTAATGGCCAGGTTTGGTTCTAAATTGTATTTTCTTTATACCAAATATGTTTATTGAGGGTTTTCAAAATTGTATTCCAAAAGTAAAATAAAAAGGCATTCAAAACCCATATGAAGAATATGAAGAATAAGGCACTGTTGAAGGCGTAAGGTATGTAACATGGCCTTCACAAAATAAAACAGTAGAACCGAAAAGACAAAACACAAAACTTGAAAACAGTGATAATCGTATAATAGCTGAGAACAAAGTATCTGGTTAGGCTTAGGTAACAAATCTCTGGATTTACCAAAGAAACGACCTGAAGAGTGGATGCATATGATCACAATGACTAAATAAAAGAAATGTTGTAGATACATGCACATTTCTAATTAAAAGACAGTTATGAATCATGCAATTGGAATGTCTAAGGGGGAAGGTCAGGGTGAGTCTGAAGGTCAGAGATATCTTTGATTCTAAGTTTGTCCAATATGTTGGTGAGGTCAGCACGTAGATACCAGTCCGAGAAGCAAAAGGGTTTCATGTGTAGAGAAATTTCTTCTGGTGAAAAGAAAATGCTCCAATAAAACTCCTTAACCACTTCAGCTCTGGAAAGATTTGCCCCCTTCCAGACCAGGCCATTTTTTGCGATACAGCACTGCGTTGCTTTAACTGAAAATTGTGCGGTTATGTGACATTGTACCCAAACAAAATGTATGTGTTTTTTTCCCCACAAACATTTCTTTTGGTGGTATTTGATCACTTCTGCAGTTTTTATTTTTTGCGCTATAGACAAAAAAATAGTGTCAATTTTGCAAAAAAAACAATAAAACAATATTATGTAATTTTTGCTATAATAAATATCCCCAATTAAAAAAAATAATTCAGTTTAGGCTGATATGTATTCTTCTACATATGTTTGGTAAAAAAACAATGCAATAAGTGTATATTGATTGGTTTGCGCAAAAGTTATAGCGTCTACAAAATAGAAGATAGATTTATGTCATTTTTATTATTATTATTATTTTTATTAGTACTGGCGGCGATCTACGTTTTTTATCAGGGCTGTGACATTGCGGTGGACAGATCAGACACTTTTTTTTTTCCTTTTATTCCTCCACCCCCTCCACCCTGGATGCTTAGCCCGGCAGGTGAGCTCCTCTTCCATCCCAGCACTATACACAGCTCCTCCTCCCCACACTATATAGAGCTGAAATCACATTTTATACTTTTACTTACAGTCACAATCTTCACAGGGTGTATCTGGCTACTGCAGCTACACTCCCATTCCAACCAGAGAATTTTACAGGTCAGAAACATAGCAGCGAGCTACACCCTGTGAAGACCATGGCTTTAAGTAAAAGAATGCTATTTCAGCTCAGTGTAGTGTGGGGAGGAGGAACTGTGTACAGTGCTGAGATTGGAAAGGAGCTCTGCCAAGTGCCATGCCAACCATAATCTGTGTCCTCTGACTCTCCAATAGACATGTGCAGACTAGAATATTTCGTTTCGTTTTTTCGTTTTCGTCCATAAATTTTATTTATTTAGTTACTCCCGAAATTCGTTTTTATTTATTTCGTTTTTCGTGCAAAAATTGCATTCGTCCGAAAATCCACATGAATTACGGTCGAATCTGTCTTGGAAGGCTTATGGTATCTGTCGAATGGATAAAGAAGATTCGATGGAGCTGCTAAACTATATAGCCTATAGGCGGAGCATTCGATTGCCGAAATGTACGATTGCAGTGTCGTATAGTTGCGACGATCCCGTCGAATATTATTATAAACGTGCAACGATCCCGTCGAATATTATTATAAACGTGCAACGATCCCGTCGAATATTATTATAAACGTGCAACGATCCCGTCGAATATTATCATTATTTTTTTTTAATTTACTTCCCCCACCCAATTCCAGTATCGTTTCTCTCTGTCGATTCTGTTCTCTCTATGTCGAATATTTACTCTCTGTCGAAGCTTTTCTATATAATAGGACTAATAGAGGTAAACGAAACTTAGGCACATTCGACCACAGGTTCAATAGACATATGGAGTCACGTCGAATCTCCTATTCTATATCGAACGGTCACTTCGAATCTCCTATTCTATATCGAACTGTTGTAACAACGAAAACGAAAAAAAGCATTTATTTATGTCGGATCTTTCGTTTTTCGGAATCTGCACTTTCGTTATCGTTTGTCAAAACGAAAACAAAAATACCTGAAATTCGGACGAAAATGCATTCGGACGAAAACGAATGCACATGTCTACTCTCCAATCATGATCCCTGTCCTCTGACTCTCCAACCATGATCTCTGTCCTCTGACTCTTCAGCCACGACCCTTGTCCTCTGACTCTCCAGAGGTGATCCCTGTCCTCGGCCTCTCCAGCTATGAGCTCTGCCCTCTGCCTCGCCAGTCATGATCCCTGTCCTCTGCCTCTCCAGCCATGATCCCTGTTTTCTGCCTCTCCAGCCATGATCCCTGTTTTCTGCTTCTCCAGCCATGATGCCTGTACTCTCCCTCTCCAGCTGTGCATTCCCTGTCCTCTAACTTTTCAGAGGTGATCCCTGTCCTCCAACTTTCCAGAGATAATCAATGTGATCTGACTCTCCAATCATTATCCCTGTCTTTTCCCTCTCCAGCCATTATCTCTGGCCTCTGACTCTCTAGCGGTAAACCCTGTCCTCTGACTCTTCAGCAGTGATTCCTGTCTGTTGCCTCTCCAGTGGTTATCCCTGTCCTCTACCTCTCCAGCCATGATCCCAGTCCTTTGCCCTACATTAGAGCCAAGTTTAAATGACATTTTTTGCTTTAGAAATGTCATTACTGCTGCGGCATGTTCTATACATTGTACAGATGCACCACTTTACAGACAGACTAAGGGGACCCCCCAGGCACAATATTTAAAGGAATATTACATTTTTATTGTTTTTACTTTAAGCATCATTAAAAGTTTAAGTTTTAAAAACATTTTTTGCATTGATACCTGTCTCCCAGGGCAGTAACCAGGTCCCCATACACTCTTAATGGCAATAACCTGCATATAAGCCTTTTAAAATTAGCACTTTTGATTTTTCATGTTTGTGTCCCATAGTTCGGTAGAACTTTTGCCTGTTCAAGACCGGGGGGGGGGGGGGGCTGTTTTGGCCCATCCCTAATAAAGAGCATTTTCTGCCAAAACACTCTACCTATACCTAATATGTTTTGCACTTCACTGTGCAATCAGTGGTCACTGGTCACAGTAATGGTTTGGAAGAGGATACTGAGTGCTGTACATTCTAAGCCCTCATAGTGGCCCCATGATTATATGTGTAGAGTTTGTGTGTATGACCATGTCTCAAATTGGTGTGCATGCATTCTTCCTTGATTGGTTAGAATATTGTTTAATTCTCAGGTATGTGAAACTTTATGTGTAGCAAAGAGTGTACTTTGAAAAAGTGTCCTGGTCAGTGCAAAAAAAGTTGTTTGGGAATGACCATAGAAAATGTAGATTCCTTACATTAGAAAGATGATTTACAAGTATAGTGTAATTTTTCTACTCTTTTTTTTTAATTTCAGTTAAAGAATGAAAAGCCCTGTGATGTTTTTATTTGATTCTCTAATCCAACTTGGGTCTCCAATATCCCATCCTCAGCTGGAATTACTTCATGGGAAGCAGATATAAAAATTTCCACCACAAACCCTGCACTAACCTCACCCTCTCTAAAGATTCTCTCACTCATTCTGAAAGATTAAGCCTCAGTTCACATACAGATTTTGAGGCATTTTGAACAGCATCCGATTCGCATGTCATATGAACAGAATCAGCTTTCTATGGAGTCAGTACACATATGTCCGGGACGGCCACAGTCCATTTTTAAAAAGAGTCCTGTACTGTTTTCAGTCTGGTTCAGGTGCTATTTCAAGTATAAATTTGCACCTGAATCATGAATGAAACCACATCGAACTCCTTTTAAAAATCACAAGGAAACCACTGCCGGGCTTATGTGAACCAGATCAGGTCAATCCAAATAGGTGTTTGGAATATCCCCAGAACTGAAGCAGGTCAGAAGCTGAAATCTTTATATTTTTGATATATTGTATATGTACAAGACTTTCTTTTTCCCTAAAACTGGAGTTTTGCTTTAAAATCATATTGTCAATTGTGCGCTTACATCTGGCTCTCTTGACAGAGCCTCTCATATTTGAAGCTAATTAATTTTAGATCTAGGGAGCTTGCATTGATGTTGCTCTTCAGGATTACTTGCTCTGATGTTTGACTGAAACCTGTAGATCAAATGAAATTAATGCCCAAGATTAATATCAAAGGCACTGGGTCATTCAAGGGGAAATTGATTTGGCATCATAGCTAGTTAGCTACATAATGTAACTGAATATATTGTGGGATGTTATTATAACAAGGAAAATACTGACAAGTACAGACATCTGTATTAAAGAGTTCTATCCCCTAGCAGTTTGTTTTTGTAATATAAAACAATCTGTTTGTTAAAAACTTATACAGTAATTGGTTTTAAGACACAAATGACAACAGTTGGTTAACCAGAGGATTAGCTAGAAACTGGTGTCACTAATGAAAATAATACAACATAGGAATTATATTTGCTGAATATTAACTGTGCAAGCATAGAAACAAATATAAACCAATCATATTGTAGATTACTGAACACAGACCAGAAAAAAGATGGTTTTATGCAATTTCATTTTTGTAAATTGTTCTCCGAACTGTTTTATTGTATAAGTACATGGTTCTACAATACATTGCACAGCAACATGATATCACTCCATGTCTACACAATAATCCATGTCTACTTACTATAGACACGATCACAGTAACAACAAAAAAATCATAAAAATGTAAATTCCATTGCAGGATTCTCTAAACTCCATTGTTTGGAATATTAAATGTGTAATTTAACGTATGTCTTATGGGATATAATAGATATTTAAATAGAATAGAGTACAGTTAAGTATTGGGGACCTAGTGAGATATCTACTGTATGTATTGTGCACCAATATATTCTACTGTACTGTGTTTCCAAAGGCTAATTTAGACCATATACAATATCTATAGTATATTATTATACTTATAATATATATAAACTCACACCCCCACTTATATATATCACTGTAACTACACTCTCTGGGAATTGTATGTATGGCCAGTCAGCATATCAAGCACCACAGCATTGACTCCACATTAATAAAAAGTGCAATCAGGGAGGCAATGCTTTTTAAGGATTATGGCTAATTGGCATATGAAGAACCGCAAGAGTGGCAGAAGTGACACAACTGGAATACAATATGCAAGTGGAAAGCAATACCCATTGGGGATGTGTATATGGATATTTGGCAAATGAAAATCCACAAGGGTGACAAGAGTGATTCCAATGGAATAAAAAGTACAAGCAATGGGGCAATGCTCCCTGAGAAATGTATGTAATGTGTGCATTGCTGGTCAGCATATCCACTACAGCAGGGGTAACTCCATGGAAGAATATAGTATAAGCAAGCGTGCAATGCTCCTTAAGAAATATCTGTATGGCTGGACAGCATATGACAAGGACTGACTCTATACAGTAAAAAGCACCAACAAGGAGACAATCCACTCCAGGAAATGTTGTACTGCACATGTAACAGTATATAAAGGGCTATGGGAGTGAATTAACCACTTGACCACTGGGCACTTAAACCCCCTTCCAAACAAGACCAATTTTCAGCTTTCGGTGCTCTCACATTTTGAATGACAATTACTCAGTCATGCAACACTGTACCTATATCAAATTTTTGTCCTTTTTTTCACACAAGAGCTTTCTTTTGGTGGTATTTAATCACCGCTGGGTTTTTTTATTTTTGCGCTATAAATTCTGTAAAAAAATGATTCAAGATTTTTTTTTCACAAAATTGTCATATTAGCATGTTATTTCTCACACACAGCATATGCATACCACAGATCACACCCCAAAACACATTCTGCTATTACTCCAGAGTATGGCGATACCACATATGTGAGACTTTTACACAGCCTGGCCACATACAGAGGCCCAACATGCAGGGAGCACCTTCAGGTATTCTGGAGCACCCAGGACAATTCTGACATTTCTCTCCTACATGTAAAAATCATAATTTATTTGCTAGAAAATTAAATAGAACCCCAAAACATTATGTATATACTTTTTTTTAGCAAAGACCCTACAGAATACAATAGCGGCCATTACAACTTTTTATCTCACACGGTATTTCAAGCGCATTTTTTGGGGAAAAACACAGTTTTGCGCTTTAACAAAAAACAAAAAAGTAAAGTAAATCCAATGTTTTTGCATAATGTGAAAGATGAAGTTACGCCGAGTAAATAGATACCTAACATGTCACCCTTCAAAATTGCACACACTTGTGGAATGGCGCCAAACTTCGCTACTTAAAAATACCCATAGGTGATGATTTAAAAAAATTGACTGGTTACATATTTTGCGTTACAGAGGAGGTCTAGGGCCAAAATTATAGCTCTCGCTCTAATGTTCACAGCGATACCTCACATGTGTGGTTTGGACACCGTTTTCATATGTGGGCAGGACTTACATATGCGTTTGCTTTTGCATGCGAGCACACGGGGACAGGGGCAATTAAAAAAATATATATATTGTTCATTTTACTTTATTTATTTTAGTTTGACACTTTTTCCCCCAAAAATAATTTTTTGATCACTTTTATTCCTATTACAAGGAATGTAAACATCCCTTGCAATAGGAATATGGCATGACAGGTCCTCTTTACAGTGAGATATGGGGTCAATAAGACCCCAAATCTCACCTCTACGCTGGGAAGCCTGAAATAATAAAAAAAAGATCCTTGCTTCGAACGTATTGGCGAGTCGGTAGAAGCCCCCCGGAGGGCAGCAGGAGAAAAAGCTGATATCTGAATTATGCCTGTAGCTGCAGGCATCATTCGCATATCTCCGCACAAAGTCAAGGACGTCATATGGAAGTGGCTAAAATGCATTTTTTAAATACATTTATACAATATTTCTAACACATAGCATGTACATACCAAAAATGACATCCCGCAATAGATTCTCCTACTCCTTCTGAGTACGGCGATACCACATGTGTGAGACTTCCACAGCCTGGCCACATACACGGCTGGGTATCACAGAATATGGCCGTGTATCACCGAGTATGACTGGGTATCACCGAGTATTGCAGAGTATGGCTGGGTATTGCAGGGCATGGCTGGGTATTGCAGGACATGGCTGGGTATTGCAGGGTATGGCAGGGTATGACAGAGTATGGCAGGGTATTGCAGAGTATGGCTGGCTATGGCAGGGTATGTCAGAGTATTGCAGAGTATGGTTGGGTATCGCAGAATATTGCAAATTATTGGAGGGTATTGCAAAGTATGGCAGGGTATTGCAGAGTATGGCAGGGTATTGTAGAGTATGGCTGGATATTGCAGAGTATTGCAAAGTATGGCTGGATATTGCAGAGTATGGCTGGGTATTGCAGAATATGGCTGGGTATGGCAGGGTATGTCAGAGTATTGCATAGTATGGTTGGGAATTGCAGAATATTGCAAAGTATGGCAGGGTATTGCAAAGTATGGCATGGTATTGCAGAGTATGGCAGGGTATTGCAGAGTATGGCTGGATATTGCAGAGTATTGCAAAGTATGGCTGGGTATTGCAGAGAATGTCTGGGTATTGCAGAGAACGGCTGGGTATTGCAGGGTATGGCTGGGTGTTGCAGATAATTGGCAGGGTATGGCAGAGTATTGGCAGGATATTGCAGAGTATTGGCAAGGTATTACAGAGTATTGGCAGGGTATTTCAGGGTATTTCAGGGTATTGGCAGAGTATTGCAGGGTATTACAGAGTATTGGCAGGGTATTGGCGGGGTATTGCATGGTATTGGCAGGGTATTGCAGAGTATTGGCAGGGTATGGAGGGATTGCTGAGCATGGATGGATGGATTGGTGGATGTGACTGTATTTGTCACAGAGTAGCGATGTGGGCACTACAGATCCAGCCCACAGCGCTGCTGCCACCAATCTCTCCCCTCCACTGTACCGATCGGTACAGAGAGGGGAGGGAGGAACCGGCGTCATGACATGACTCGGGTTGGTTTACAAGTGATCGCTCCGTCATTTGATGGAGCGATCACGTGGTAAATGGCCGTGATTAGTGGGCATTTACCATGATTTGTGATGCGCCTGTGGACCCGGCGGTCATGGACATTCTCGGGTGCACGCCCCAGGGGGCACGCAAGAGCGAAATTCTGGGAGGACCTCACCGTACGCCCTCCCAGAGTTACCCAACTGCCCTGTAGCTGTCGTTTGGCTATGGACCGGTTGGGGACTGGTTAATTGGGGTACCAAGTATAAGCAGTTGGCAGTGTTCCCTGAAAAATGTATGTATGGTTAGTCAGCATATTAAGGGCCACAGAAGTGACAGGAGAACCCTTTATGAAGTATAAGTACAAGTAGTAGGAACTCAGTTACAGCTCCCTAGGAAATAAGTGTAATAACCTCTCTAAAAATCAGAAAAGACTTCTGATTAACTGTCATTTTTGCATTGTAAGTCAAGTTTAGTCTGTGAACCCAGTACCATGTACTCATTCTCTGGATTTGGAGCCCCCCTTATTATAAAAGGGACTTCCAGATTGCAATAAGTCCCCCTCCGAAAACCCTAATTTTCCCTTGTGGATTTGATGTGAGGTACAACATGGGGACAATATGGGTACAAAGTGACTTGCAAGGTGGGGGGCCTTCCTTGATTTGATTTGATATGGGATTTGGGGAAAAGGAAAAAGAGCATACAAAATCCATGTTTTTTGCATGATTCCTATTCTTCACCAGATTATCCGTAGGCCTGGATAAAGAGGAAGGTTTTTAAACCCTTCCTGAAACTCAGGAGGGAGATTAAGGACCTTAGAGATGCTGGAAGGGAGTTCCACAGCTCATTGCCCTTTGTAACCAGGCGTCTGTTACCAGTAAACTTTAGTCTGCTGATTGGCGGTTCTGTGAGAAGTAAGTTGGCCGATCAGAGTGGTCTTGACAGTACATAGTGAGAGGCCCATTCAGACCATAAATTGGGCTCAGTTTCCGGTGTGCCCTATACATATAGCACATAGCCTTGAATAGTACTCGCTTGGCAATAAGAAGTCAGTGCAGTTTTTCCAGCACAGGAGAGATGTGGTCTGTTCTGGCGCATCCGGAGACCAGGCGAGCAGCTTGATTATGAGTTACTTGCAATTTTCTTTGCCACTGCAATGGAAGTTCAAGAAAAAAGATGTTAGAACATTCCAACCAGGAATGCACAAGGCCCTGTACAGGAGTTAGCCGGTTTTCGTGCGAAAACAGATCTTTAATTTTCCGGAGTCTGTGTATATAGAAGTTGGAGTTTTTGATACAGAGTTTTGCGTGAGGTATACATGACAGGCAGGAATCAAAGATGATACCTAGGTTCCTGACCTGTTTTGCTGGCATTGAGATGGGGCAGAATGAAGTGGGCCAGGCCAAGAGAAAATTGGTGGTTGATTGAGGGCACACCAGCAGCACCTCGGTCTTTGCTTCATTAAGGCCTAGCTTGTTATCGGCCATCCATTTTTGTATGTGAAAGAGTCTATTTCTCAGTTGTAGGTGCATATTTGGCCCATCGTCAGCATCAGACAGAATGCTAGTTTGTATGTAGCAATAATGGCAGTGAGTGGGCGCAGTTGAATAGCAGGGGCGACAATGCCAAGCCCTGCGAGACTTCATAGAGAAGTGGCTCAATTGGCAAGCTGCATGCGCTCAACTGTACTTGATGGGTCCTGTCCGTGAGAAAGGAGTTAATCCAACGGAGCACAAAAAGGTATTTCATGCGATCTTCCAGAATTTGATAATCAATAGTGTCAAAGGCTGCGGAGAGGTCGACCCCCTTGCATCTTTTACTCTTAACAGGTGTTCGCCGATATCGAGTGCGGACAGTTCAGTGCCACGTCCCGGCCTAAATCTCAACTGGGAGTCATGGAACAGGTCGTTACAATCGAAGAAGCTTTGCATTTGTTGAAAGACAACCTTCTCCAGGATCTTCACCAAAAAGGGAAGAAGAGATATAGGTCTGAAATTAGTGAGCAAAGAAGCATTAAGTGTGCTCTCCTTCAACAAGGGGGAGACAAGGGTATTGGAACAACCCCTATTTTTAAAGATAGGTCCACTATCCTTGTAATTTCTGGGGCCAATGTATCTGCATTTTTCTTCATAAACCAACTGATGTCATTTGGAAAGCTTGACAGTTTAAGCTTGGACATAATATCGGATATCTCTGCCACTGAGGTGGATGCAACTGAGTTAAAAGCTGGAGGAGCTCTTATTAGTGCCGGAGAGTCATCAGGCAAGATTTTGTCCTGGTTACTGATTTTTTTTATTTTTTCCCCAAAGGAAGTCTGAAGTGCAGAGCATAATTCCATAGATGGGACAATCTTAGAATACATTTTTTTGGGTAAAAATATGTGCCTAACCAATGTGAATAGTTCCAAGGCTTGTTCGGGGCTTGCATTATTTGAGTGTTAGGATCTTTTATGGTGTTTTACAGCCTTTGTGTAGCCTCCACAATAGACCTGATACACCATTTTGCCCCAGGGAAGTTTTGATTTAAGCCACTTTCTTTCCAATATTCTTCTTTTATTCTTAAGTAAATTGAGACTAGGGGCGTACTAAGGGCTTGACTTAGAAAGTCTTGGGTGCCTATTTGCTGTTGTCAATGGGGCCAGGATGTCCAAACTTGCCTTGATTAAAAGGCACTCTCTCAATTTTTTTATAGAATGTGATCTTCTATGGTTTAGGAAGGGGGGGGGGGGGCACCCTCGCTGCCCTCCCTTTCCTGTCCACAAAGAATGCATGCCTATATAAGGGTCTGGCATGTTATTTGTAGGATCTGTGTATTTTCAATTTTTCCCTTTAAACTGCTTTAAAAGACCCCCACTCAGCTGAATGGTATTTAAAAAAAAAATCATTGGTACATTGTCCCACATGGCTGGGCTTTTAAAGTCATGTCTATTGCTGAGCTAAAACATCGACCCATATACAATATAAGTTCAGTCCACTTGGTCTCATCATCATAGGGTTGGTGGACAGCAAATTAAGTGTCATAGAGGTAAAATCACTCAAGCACAAGTACAAAAGGAAGGGGGCGTTGGGTAATACCCATTTGAAAATGTATGCCAACAACCCTATCTAAAAGAAAAAAAAACATTGTCCACAGTTGAGATAAGTAAACAAGAATTTGCTTTTCATATGATTGGATAACTGAAGTAAAAATTCATACATTTATTTTGTAAAGATTGTCAGAGCCTTTACTAAATCACCCATTGTACCCAAATCAATTTGGTTTGAATCTTCAATTTTTTTTTAGAACTAAAATAAAATAGCTATCTATTCCATTTCTGAGCAGCTACTATACCATGCAGATAAAATTAAAACTATTTCCTATGCTAATCTATTTGTTGTTTATTTCACTAAATAGCGGTCTACCATAATTTTCACTAAAATAGCACGTTATGTTTAAAGTTAATCATCTGTAAATAGTTTATTTTTTTCTATTAAAATTGATGTTTGGAAGCCATATTTCTAGCAGGTTATGGATACATGCAAATGGTTCTGCTCAGGCTTATGAAAATATGTATAAATTGCAACTGCTGCAATAGCAACTGATACATCTGCTACGAGACCACTGGGCATGGGCTGACTGATGTAAGATTTAACCATCACAAGCCACCTTTAGTGCAGAGTGTATTGCATGCCATTGACCTATCCAAAATGAAAACATTTACTGACTCTTTTCCAGTTATACTTTGCTGTAAAAGCTCAAGTAACACTACAAAATAGCTTTATTTATGTATAAAACTACCTTGAACAACCACTGTAATCCCAAGATGACGAAATACCCTGTTTGTACGCTAAAGGTAATTAATAATTTATAGCACTATGATACAACCTGTATAATGCAAATACTAATATGACATGATGATTCTTTATAGTTTCAAGAGCTATTGCTAAAAGAAGAAATAAATAAATTGCGCTATGAGGATATAAACAGCAGCCAGCACCTCAACTGACATAAATTGATCAAAATTGTGTGTATTGGAATAGTATGCTAAAAATGAGAAGAGAGCATAGATACGTAGATTCATATGAAGAATCACTAAAAGATTCTGGAAATATAGGAATTAAATAGTAAAGTACATATGCAAGAATTCAGGATGCGCAAACACCTCTAAAAATTATTTTAAAGAAAGTCCAAAGTGTATTGACATGGTCATGATAATCCTGTAAATCCAAAATATGCATCTAAACAAACAGTGAGTCCAAGTAAAAAAATATCAGAGAGTCTTGACGTGTGTGAAAGTATTAGATCATGGCCCCAAAGTCACCCAGTGATCCACCACCTTAGGTACAGCCAGCACACTTACCAGAGCCAGTGGACTCATATACCATAAGTATAGAGTCAAATAGACTGTTGTGATTTCCAATCACTCCTTAGTAGACTGAGGCCATCTGTATAGATTTTTACTGGTATCCACATACTCTGGGATAGGACCAATATGGATGATCTTGGTGTTCATAGGTCAGCCTCCCATCTCATAGGTATATGTAAAGGAACACCAAATATCCACACATAGTCTAAAACGGTCACAAAAACTTGAGCTATTGCACTTCCCCATAGGAAAAAAAGGTAATAAAGTCAATAGGAAGGTATGTGGGGCAAAATGTGACACTTTCTTATAGAATATAGCACAACAAATCCACTAGAAGAACATCCCTAAGTGCATTGACTACATGTATATACAAGTACATGGCGCTAAAAAATAAGACAACAATCTACCATAATTTTCACAATGAAAACCGATAATAATACAGTGCTCAGAATATAGACCCGAAAGCATAAACAATGCTATTGGTCAATTTCATATACATATCAGAGATCAATAAAAAATACTGTAGATATCGCAAAGCAAATGTGGGGACTGGGCAAAAATAGGAGGGGGAGGGGGGAGGGGGGGGTTCTTTTCTATCTTCTGCATTGACTACATGCTAGCTGTCACTTTAGTGGAAACACCTCCTAGCCATAACATGCCCCCACAGAACATGTGTTTATAGAGTCAGTGCACCCAACCATACATACAACAGATTACAATCAGCTTAAAAATGTATCTATATACAGTGCCTTGCAAAAGTATTCACCCCCTTGGCTTTTTACTTATTTTGTTACATTACAGCCTTTAGTCAATATTTTTTTAATCTGAATTATATGTGCTGGATCAGAAACCAATAGTCTAAGTTGGTGAAGTAAAATTTGAAAAATATATTCATTAAACAATTTTTCAGAAATAAAAAAATGATAATTGGTATGTGCGTATGTATTCACCCCCTTTGTTATGCAGCCCATAACAAGCTCTGGTGCAACCAATTACCTTCAGAAGTGACATAATTAGTGAAATAATAAAACCACCATTGCATCCAATTAAATATTGGATATATTTTATTGGATGCGATGATGGTTTTAATATTAAAAAGTATTTTGGTGATATTGATTTTATGTATATATAATATTCAAAGGGTAAGCAGAAACCTTTTTTCAGTTGGCATTTTTGAAATCTTAAATGTTTTTACGATTTTTGGATGCTGAAAATCAATTGGCTTTATTTTGACCAAAGTTGTTTTGTTAGTATTTAGGCTCCGGTAAAATGGCATCAGACCCACTTCCTGATGACACGCGCTTGAGTGTGAAATCCATTGAAGCAAGGCTTGATACGCACATTAAACAGGAGCCCTCCACTTCCGCTCGGGTAGCTGAGACGCACAACGCATATCACGAGTCACACATCGGTGTCGGATCGGTTTCTGCTTTCCCTTGAGCTGTTTTATGTTTGCTGTACCTGTATCGGACTAAGTGCTATATTTTAAGCAATTAAAAAGCAATATTAAACTACTCCTGCCTTTTGTGGCTCTTTGTGGTAGAGCCAATTCCATAGAATCATTTCATGGAAGCTGGATAAATGCAGTATAGGATACATAAGTTCAAATGAATTCACGTTTATATACCATTGCATATTGGATTGGGATCCAGTTTCTCCTGCACATGAATGATTGATTGTGAGGAGATTCCTGAAGGAGCTAAAATAATGAAAATAGGAGTTTTCTATAAATACATGCTTTATGCTTTTATGGCCAAGGCTATCTGCTAGCACATTTTATTATCACTTTGAGTGAAGCCCTTTTTATATGAGATTTCTGGAGCATACTGCACTTTAGAAGCCAATCTCCTTATGTATGCGCCAATGGTGTTGGAGCATACATAAGAAGATTTGATCACAGTGTTTGCCATGGACATTTCAGATTTATTAATCCTTTATGCACGTTATTAATTGTATTACATTGTGCACTAATATTCATTTTACATATTGTCTATCGGTTGTTATTACTAATTTTAGGTGCAGCATTAGAACTATTTGGTATTTGTATCTGGCGCCATTATCCCATCACTTTTCCCTTTTATGTGTTCTGTAAATTAAATTATGCAAATCCTCAAACAATCCAATGTAATTCCAGGTAGTGAGGCAACAAAATACGAAAAATGCCAAGGGGATGAATACTTTTGCGAGGCACTGTACCTTACAGTTGCACTGGATTTGATCATCTCAAGATTACTACCAATGGACACAAACCACCCAATTCTGGAGAAAGATTAAAATTTTTTTACCTTATACATGGCATTATATTAAAGGCCCATTCACGCCTGTCTGCTTCAGTGTAATGTCTTACTAACAAGTGACCATGTGCTAACATGTGTTATCAATTGGATTGCCTATGCTCATGAGTAAGAATGAGCTGAACACCCCCCTGGTTTGGTTCACAGCAGAACATGCAAACAAGCAAAAAGTTTGTTCAAATGCACAAACACCGTTAAAGTCTATGGGACACGAATGTGAAAAATAAAAAGTGCTAATTTTAAAGACTTATATGCACGTTATTGCCATACAAAGTGCTTGAGGACCCGGGTCCTGCCCCAGGGGACATGTATCAATGAAAATAAAAGTTTTAAAAACTGATGTATTTTCAGGAACAGCGATTTTAAGAATGCTTAATGTGAAACAATAAAAATGAAATTTTCCTTTAAATATAATCAGTTACATCAGCATCAGGTGCTTGATAGCTGCTGCTGATCCAAGACTGATTCATTTTTTCATTTTTATGAGAGTCTGCGGACAGGTGCACTCTATGATCCATTACAAACCCTCCAGCAGCGCAGAACGCAGGATGCATGACTGGCCAGTAGCTCAATTGTATATTGAGCAAGTTCTGGTGAGTGGTCCAACCTCAAGACCCAGTAACCCAGTGAATGGTTTGTTGGAAAGGTCTCCAAGTTTGCTCTTGCCCCTATATATTCCTGCACCATGTAATGCGGACACTGGCGATGGTTGTTTGAATCGATTAGACCTTAGCGCTGAGAAGTGAAAATTTTTATAAAGGCACCAGTCAGCCGGCCACCTTCTCCACCGCTCTTCCTTTGACTGAACGAAGCCTCAGCAACATGTTGTCCAACACCAGGAAATTGTAACCTCCCAGGGTCTTGAAAAGCATTGCATAAACTTTTCTTCAACTCCTCCTGAAGATGTTTCATCCTCTGCTCCCTCTGCAAAGACAGGATGAGTTCTGCAACCTTACCCTTGTAATGTGGATCAAGAAGGGTTGCCAGCCAGTTATGATCCCTTGCCTTGATACCGTGATTCCTAGGGAGGCCATGGAGTGTAAGTTTGCAGAGGCATTCGATTCTGAGTCCTCTGGGTCACTAAGGATCACATGATCCGTAACAATCTCCTCCCAGCCACGTACAACTCCTTGGGTTTCTGGGGACTGAAAACCATCCCTTGAAGACTGCTGCTGAGTGTTATCCTCCACATCCATGCTGACACAATCCTCCTCCTCCTCTTCTTCCTGTGTGTTTGCTGGGCCCGCAAGAATACTATCTGGATAAAGGGGGCCTTGAGAGGTAAGGAAGTCCTCTTCTTCCTCCCGCTGTTCTGCCTCAAGTGACCTGCCCATTATTCTACAAAGTGTGTGGTCCAACAGGAAGATAAGAAGGACAGTGTCACTGCTCAACATCCTCGTATCCTCCTCAAATAGTGAAAAGACAGTGCATGCATCCTTGATCAGTAGCCACTGGAGTGGAAAAAAGAAGCCAAGCTCCCCTGACCCTGTCCTGGTGCCATACTCAGACAGGTACTCATTGATTGCCCTCTGCTGTGTCTGCAGCCACTGCAGCATTGCCAACGTTGAGTTCCACCTGGTGGGCATGTCACAAAGGAGGCAGTTGGTGGGCAGGTTGCATTCCCTTTAAATGTCAGACAGCCGAGCACTGGCATTGTATGACTGGTGGAAATTACCACAGACTTTTCTGGCCTGCCTCAGGAGTTCCTGTAAGCCTGGGTACCTGCTCAAGAACTGCTGCACCACCAAATTCAGGACGTATGCCAAACATGGGACATGGGTTAAGTGTCCCTGTCGGAGGGTGGAAAGAAGGTTAGTGCCATTGTCGCATACAACCATTCCTGGCTGAAGCTGGCATGGCATCAACCACTTCTGAGCCTGCCCTTGCAGAACTGACAGAATCTCTGCACCAGTGTGGTCCAGTCCCCTAAGCAGACCAACTCAAGCACCACATGGCATCTTTTTGCCTGAGTGCTTGCGTAGGCCCTTGAACGCTTATGGAGCACCACTAATTCAGAGGAAAAATCTGCAGAAGAGGCCATAGAGGAAGAAAAAGAGAAGGGGTGGAGGAGAGAGCTGTGGCAGAATCACCACTAGCATTTTGGAGGTGTGGTGACAGAACAATCTCCAATAATACTGAACCCTGTGCTGCATCCTTCCCAGCTGCCAGGACAGTTGAAAATAAATGGTGTTTTGGAACCTGCCACTGAGGTACAGCATGTTCCGCATATTCACAAAGGAGGGCAGAGTCTACCAGCTGAAAATGCAGCAGTTGGAGTGTTAGCAATTTGGCCAAGCTAGCATTCAGTCGCTGAACATGTTAATGGCTGGGACCGAATTTATTGTTATGGTTTAGCAACTGGGATAGGGGAATTTGCCTGCTGTGTACACCACCAGAAAAATA